>NC_037672.1:107540980-107594125 GCF_003255815.1 Theropithecus gelada | reverse complement strand
TTTTTTTTTTGAGACGGAGTCTTGCTCTGTCGCCCGGGCTGGAGTGCAGTGGCCGGATCTCAGCTCACTGCAAGCTCCGCCTCCCGGGTTTACGCCATTCTCCTGCCTCAGCCTCCCGAGTAGCTGGGACTACAGGCGCCTGCCACCTCGCCCGGCTAAGTTTTTGTATTTTTAGTAGAGACGGGGTTTCACTGTGTTAGCCAGAATGGTCTCGATCTCCTGACCTCGTGATCCGCCCGTCTCGGCCTCCCAAAGTGCTGGGATTACAGGCTTGAGCCACCGCGCCCGGCCGAAGGTTTCTCTATATTTTGAACTACTCTTGAGAGCTTAATTTGTAAGTAATTTTATTGTGCCTAACTGCTGGCTAAACTTCTTATTATGAAAACTTTTAAACATATATAAAACTAAAGAGACCAGGTGTGGTGGCTCACACCTGTAATCCCAGGACTTTGGGAGGCCACCATGGGAGGATTGCTTGAATTCAGGAGTTCGAGACCAGCCTGGGCAACATGGCAAACCCCCCACTTCTATAAAACAAAAACAAAAACAAAAAAAATTAGCGAGGCATGGTGGTGCATGCCTGCAGTCCCAGCTACTCAGGAGGCTGAAGTGGGAGGATCTCTTGAGCCCAGGAGGTTGAGGCTGTGGTGAGCGGTGTTTGTGCCACTACACTCCAGTCTGGTTGACAGATGAGACCCTGTCTCAAAAAAATTAAAAAAAAAAAAAAGGAGAATACAATGAGCCCCCATATTTCCAGCACTTAGATTAACATTTATTAATATTTTAATATTTTGCCATATTTATCATGTTTGTTTTAAAGCAAAGCCCAGGAATTATGACATTTTACTCTTAAATACTTCAATAAGCATTGCTAAAAAATAAGACATTTTCTCCATAACCACAATATTGATGACTCCTAGCAAAATTTACAATAATTTCCTGCTATCATGTAATACCCTGTTGTTGTTTTTTTTTTTAATTTTCCTGATTATCTTCAAAATGTCTTTTTACAGAGAGGTCCTCCCTGCTTTTTCGTCTAAGCCAAGAGATTTATTAAGGAAACAGAGTCAATGGTCCTATGAAATGTCCCACATTCTGGACTTTTCTAATTGTTAGCTTGTGGCATCATTTAGTTAATTCCTCTGTCCCTAGTATTGCCTACAAAACTTAATGAGACTCAGGCTTAAGATTTTTGCAAGAATATTTTAGGTGGTGCTGTCAACTTCATATTGCTTCTCCCAGGAGGCACGTGATGTCTGGGTGTCCTACTTTTAGAGAGGCTAGGATTGATCGGGTGGTGCAGACAGCAATCTCATAATTATAATGCTGACTTTCCTCCCTTCTACTGTGGATAAGTACCCTGACACCTTTCAAATATCCAGTTTCCTATAAATCTTTCACTTAATCCTTTCGGCATCCTTTGTTTGTTTGTTTGTTTGAGACAGTCTTGCTCTGTTGTCCAGCCTGGAGTGTAGTGGTGCAATCTCATCTCACTGCAACCTTCACCTCCCAGGTTCAAGCAATTCTCCTGCCTCAGCCTCCTGAATAGTTGGGACTACAGATTCCCGCCACCACGCCCGGCTAATTTTTGTATTTTAATAGAGACAGGATTTTACCCTGTTGGCCACACTGGTCTCAAACTCCTGACCTTTAGTGATCTGCCCATCTCAGCCTCCCAAAGTGCTGAGATTACAGACATGAGCTACCATGCCCAGCCTTTGCATCCATTTTGATAACAATTGCCTGAATCATTTATTTCTTTGGGGGATGAAAAACTGAGATTTTATAATTTGGTCATTTCTTCCACATGTAATAACGAAGTATCTTTTGCTTAAAAAATCATTCTTTAACCACTAAGGTAATTTGGGCATTAGAGATACAATTTATACAGACAGGGTAGAAAAAATCCTTAATTTTTTTTACTTGAATCACTAATTTTCAGAGCATTAATTTGATGCACCAGCCACCTGCAAAGGGGACAGACAAATCTTGAGAACTTTTTTCTTTCTTGTTTCCATTGCTTTTATGACCTTATGAATTTTATATAATCAATATATTTCAGCCAGTAGTAGTCATTATTCTTTTTTGGCTGCTCAAATTCTCCCACCTTTGGCAGTGGGAGTCCTTCAACACAGCTTCTGCATTTTCTTGACATGTGCTCAGTAGTCTTGGATATCTCCCTCCCTTCCTTCCTTCTGTCCATCCGTCCTTCCTTCCTTCCTTCCTTCTCAGCACAACAGGACATCCCAAGCTCACTGCATGCATTTGCAGACCCAGAATCAACCATTTCTCTAAGGAGTTATGATTTCCTTTAGAGAGGAAAATGACCCATTTTTTCCTACTCTAAACTACTTCTATTTCAGAATGAATCCAAATTTAACTACATCGCCGGGTTGAAAATCAACTTATTTCAAAGACTAAAAATCCTCTTCTGTGCTGCTGGCAAAAGACATTTTAATTAATATAATTACCAGGCATACACAAGTAAGATTATCAAAGAGCCTTGGGCATTTCCTCATTGGTTCTGCAATATTCCTATTAAGTTTGTACAAGACCGTTTTATCCCCATGTAACAAGGTAGGCTGAATAGAAAAGCAGAAATTTAATTGTACAGGATGTTAAATGCATGTAAACCTTAAGGCGTCCCTTACGTTCTCACACTATGAACAAAAGCTAGTCGAGGCTTTAAAGAAATTGTACAGAGCAGTCCAAAAAGTATTATGCAAATGATACTGACAGTTATTTAATTAAATTTTAGTTAAATAATTAAAAAGACATGTTTTGATCATAAATTTAATATTTCATTCCATGTCAAAATAGAAAAGGATTGACCAGGCACATAATGTCCTGGCTACAACAAACATTCCTTAATTTATTCAGTCAGTAAATACTATGTGCCTGGAAACTTGAAGCATAAATACTTATTCCTTATAGCTGTGATGTTTTAAATTAATTTCTAGAATAGGAACATTTTTGGAATATGTAAATCAATCACCACTGAACTATTTTCACAACTGTCCAAGGTAGGATAATATTAGCATGATGTATTCAAAAGATCTAGACATATGAAGAAGAAATTGGCCTGATTTCCCCAAATATCAAATCCCCTGAGATCCTTGGCACTTCACAGTTGTGGTTTGGGTTAGGTTTTCAAGCCATAAATCTGCTTTACTCTGTTTTTGGTTGCCAACTTATCATTATCACCCTTCCAGCCAGACCCCACCACCTCATTGCCCGACATCTTTTCTACCAGGGTGAACTTGAGCCAAATGTATTCTTCCCCAGAGGACGCTTTATGGTTGAAGGGCCCAAGAGAGTTCCTAGAAGAACATTTTTCCATTTGAGTTTGTCTCTTCGTCAGTAAACACCTTGTCACCAGAGCTGTGGCTTTTCACTGTGATTTGTCAAGTGTGGCCTGATAGCCGAGTCTTCCATTTAAAGGGCACACTGAGGAAAGAGCCCTGTTCCAGGCAGCACCCGCACTAGGCTCCCTTTAAAGCCTTCTCTGAGCCATTCTGCATGATCTTGGCCAAGTCGCTGGCCTTCCACTCTCAGTTCCTGCATCTCCAGCTGATCTTTGAGGGTCATAATCACTCCAACCCTTTCTCCCAGCTAAAGTTACATATGTCTCACTGAAATCCTTCTATAAATTCACATTGGTACAAAGACATGCTTAAAGTCAGATTCAGGCTACTTTCTTCATTTGGATCGCCCTACTTTGGTTCTTTTCAACTGGTACAGACTCAGAATTAAGTGGAGAATTTATAAAAGTAGACTGAAAAAATAATAACCGAAGACCCAGGAACTACAACCACCAACCTGACTTTTTCAAAATAGATGGGCTGCAAAATAGAATTGATAGAAAAATCAGAAAATAATCCAATTCCTCATTTAACTTTGCAGGGACACAACCTTGCTTGAGAGTAACTGGAGTGTGATGTAAGCCTACAAGTTCCTTCTCCTGGTTACGGTTATATCCTTGGAAGTTGTGTCCCCAAAAAGCTAAGAGCATGTGCCCTGGAGTCAAACTATCTAGGTTTCGATTTTTATCACTAACTAGCTGTGTGACCACAGGCAAATTACTTAATCTCTCTTTTCTTATCTGTGGAAAGTGGATCGCAATAGTACCTCTCTCATAAATAAGAAAAGTTCTCAGACAGTGCCTGGTACATTTTCAGTCCTCAGTAAATGTTAGCTAGTATGCATCATACTGAGCCACTACTCCTGACAAAAAAGAGAAAATCTGATTTTCTTCAACATATCACCATCACCCTTCATCACCCACCTCCAAAAGCTCAGGAGTCACTGCATTTCTTACTGATCACAAAGCACCTGGGGGGACATCTAAATCTTCAAGGCGGTCCAACAGAGAAACCATAACTTCCAAATATTTCTTGAACACTTTCCTCGAGTTAGTACTTTTCCAGTTGCAGATTAATCAAACCCATGCTGGGCCATTATTGCTCTCCAGAGAGCTGCTCAAAAATCCTGTCTCCTGGCAAGGGAAACAATTCACCTCCATTGCATTTTTTCCCCCCAAAAAAGGTCATAATTACTTGTGGTCTAACAAATGTACATGAATGCTGAAATGTGTAAGTCCTTCCCTTTTAACAAGATACTTCGGCCCACTACCCCTACACCGCAGACCTCAGCAGCTTTCACTTCCAATATTTCATAACTGATGGCTTGAACAAAGATCAAGTACTTCCTTTCCCCAAGATTGCTACAATGGTTATAATATTTTCACAAGAAAATTTATAAATGGGTTTCCACTAAATGCAAAATTTCCCCAAATTCCTTCACGTATACTGAATGAGGGAAGAAATTTAGAGTTACCTTCAAAAAGTACTTCTTTTCTTTTCTGCTGTGAGGACTAGCCAGAGAAGGCGGAAACTATAAAAACATGCCTGAGGCTTATTTGTTTATAAATTATAAGTAGATTTACATTTGCAGTTCAATAGCTTACTCTAGCAGTTTCCCAGAAGCTTTCGGAGAAACACATTTCTCAGGTGCTTACATATTGAGGCAAAATGGATTTTTCTACACAAAGTGTTAATTAATTCTGGTTCACATATTAAAGTATATATCTTTGTGCATATATAATATGGTATTGTATCCTTCTTAGCGAGTTAGTTGTAAGCAGGACACAGTGGATTAATTCACCAACTTGGAAACTCGCTTCAATTACAGCAGACAAAAAAATAAAAGTGTTCTTACCTGCAAAACCAACAGACAGACATTCTTAGGGGAGAAATGTATGTGAGTATGTATTAGGAGGCCTTATAGGGAATGAGAAGAGAACCTTGCTACAATAAACCTTTTTGTTAACACTTCATTAATAAATTCACTTGTATTTTCCCTTCAAATTAATAGGCTTTTCTACTTAATTTTACAGGTGAACATTAAGGAAAACATAGCCTTTTGTAGGAGAAAAAATATAGCACCAGTTGCACAGCCACCATTAAATGGAAACTTTTTCCAGCTGCAAAAATATGAACTGCCTTTTGATAATATTAGTTATAATGGATAATAACAGCTATAATCAGATGTTGTTCACCATCTTTACTCCTGGGGCACCCATCCCCTAAGTGTGTGTGTGTTGGCTGATAATAACAATGAAGAGGCCAGGCATGGTGGCTCATGCTTCTAATCCCAGCACTTTGGGAGGCTGAGGCAGGCGGATCACTTGAGGTCAGGAGTTCGAGACCAGCCTGGCCAACATAGTGAAATCCCATCTCTACTAAAAGTACAAAAATTAGCTGGGCACGGTGGTGTGAGCCTGTAATCCCAGCTACTTGGGAAGCTGAGGCAGGAGAATCACTTGAACCCGGGAGGCAGAGGTTGCAGTGTAGCTGAGATGGTATCACTGCACTCCAGCCTGGGTGACAGAGCAAGGCTCCATGTCAAAAACAAAAGCAAAACAAAACAAACGAACAAAAAAAAAACAATGGAGAGTTGCCAGCTCTTTATGTATGTGTTTGGGGGAAGTTGGGACATGCAATGCAGACCACAGCCAGTACTCACTCATGTATCAAAGACAGGCCTCCCTGCCCCAGGTGGGGCCAGTTCTGCGGTGCAATTTCTGCTCCAGATCTTCCACAAGGGGAAGCTAGTCTCTAGGGGAGCCACATCCTTGTTTAGTTTTCTCCCCTACCCTACTTTTGCTTCTCTCATGCCTCTTCTTCAGCGAGCACACTCCCGATAACAACCTCAACAAGAAATCCCACACCAGGTGCCACTTCCAGGAATCCAGTCTAAGAGATGGTATGGCATACGGTTCTAGGAAGCAATACTAGATATGGGATCCTCCAGCTGTATCACCAGGCTGCAGGATGGAAAGAAGAACCACATCACTGGTGGGAGACAAGGCTAATCCCTGGCCTGCTGATTGCTAAGACCGTTACCTGTGGAGAACTGGGATGAGATACAAGTGGAAAGAATTACGTGAACTGCTGCAATGAGACAGGTGTTTGGAAGGTATGAGGAAAATAGTAACTATAAGGACTGGGGAACTGATTTAACAAAGGGAGGAAGTGATCTGTTGATCGATAGATCTGTTGGCAGATCTATTAAATAGCAATTTAAAGCAAAAGAAGAAAACTCTTTGCAGTTTTTATAGTGACCCCCATCTCCTGTGGCTTGAAGACTTAACTATAAGAATGGTAGAACTTGAGAGAAGCCTGGATTCCCTGCAAAAGGCAATCTCCCAGACCAAATCAACCCTCCATGAGGAAGAAGTGAGTGCTGAGAACTGGGATGGGGCTATCTGGGTAGATGCACTTGAGAACCTTGATGCCCCCAGATTTCCTTGAACTCTCCAAATTTGCAGTGAAGGCCCATTTTCCATTGCTGGAAGATAGAGCCTTCCCCTGCACAGACACACACACCCTTACCTGAAAAGCCTTCACCTTAGACAAGTGCCTAGCTAGGCAATGCTTACCCTTCTCATTATCTGCCCCAAACCCCTTCCTGGCCACCAGACCCATAATTAGGGTCAAACCTCAGCACACCCAACCAAGAAAGGGCTGGGCAAGTTAAGGATAGAAAGGGGCTGTTTTTCCAAGGAGCCACAGCACCTGGCTCACTCACATACATCATCAATAAGTTGGGGGCATATGCCTGGGAGTAGATCAGGAAGGAGAGAAGGATCACAGAACATGACATATGCAGCAGAAAGGAGCAGTTCAATAATTCCATTCCTATTTTCTGTTAATTTGGGGTATTCATCATTTTATTCCTGGGATTGCAAACTGTTTGCACCATGATTTTAAAAATATATACATAGTTTTTAATGTGAATGTTTTTATGCAGAGCCTGCTACTCTCACTCCGTTACACACAGTGGCTTTACCTGTTCATATTACCTCCCTGGCCCTTGTAGATATTTGTTAGTTGTTTTGCTCTTCTGTCTGTACCTTTGCTTTCAAGCTTTAATTTAAAAATTGGGCCAGGCATGGTGGCTTATGCCTGTAATTTCAGCACTTTGGGAGGCCAAGACGGGTGGATCAATGGAGGTCAGGAGTTTGAGACCAGCCTGGCCAACATGGCAAAACCCCATCTCTACTAAAAATACAAAAATTAGCTGGTTGTGGTGGCGTGTGCCTGTAATCCCAGCTACTTGGGAGGATGAGGCAGGAGAATCACTTGAACTCGGGAGGCGGAGGTTTCAGTGAGCTGAGGTCATGCCTCTGCACTCCAGCCCAGGTGACAGAGTGAGATTCTGTCTCAAAAATAAAAATAAAAAAAATAAAATAAAATAAAAATTGTATTGCTTTTTGCATCCTCTAAATTGACTTCTTGCCTTTTTAACATCTCTGTTCATGAACCCATTTAAACTTGGCTGTTTGTCTTTCAGTATTTAATTTCTGTTTAACTTTAATTACCCTCTTATTTATTCATTCGAACCCAAACTTCTAATTCTTCAGATTGCCTCCCAAAATGTTTATATATTAGCTACTGTATGTGTGTATGAACTTAGTGGTCAGTTATTTATCACATATGTATTTATAAAATGGTAGGTATTATAATAAATATGGAATTTTCCACCATCTACTTTAGTGGAAAAAGACACTTTTCCACTAAAATTGTTATGTATTATTAGTTAATTATTGATTGATAATGTACTACTTTGTTTACCAATTACCTTGCTTAAATATATTATGTCATAATCTTCATCATGGCCCAGTAAGATAGTTAATATTATTGTCTCCATTTTACAGATAAGAGATTTATCTGTAAGATAAGAGATACAGATAAACAACATCTTCAATGTCATATTACAGATAAGAGATACAGATAAACCAATTTACAGATAAGAGATACAGATAAACAACATCTTCAATGTCATACATCTAGTGATTGACAAAGCTGGACTTGAATTTGACTGACCTGGGATCAGAGCTCACACTTTTAACTCCTGCGTTATTCTTACATTCCAGTTACTGCCCTATTAGTGTTGACTTTTTCTAGAATAGAATCTTAAATATCAGAGTCATTCATAGCCTTAGAAATTTGACAAAGTTTGGAAAGACAGCTATCTCACAAAATGGTTTGACAGTTTTCTTTGCTATTTTCCAGAACATACAAATGAAAGGAGAGAAGAAAAAACCCCATACTTCTAAAATGGTATAATGGAACAAAGAAAATCCGGAAGCCCTTTCAAGTTTTCTGTCCTTGTTGACCTACTTATTAACTTTTTAACTCTAAATTTCTCTGCCTTGCTTTTAAAAGTAGTGATCAAAACTACAAAATAGAATGAAAAGATATCATGTATATTTACAACTACATAAATGGCAACCGTGAGAACATGTAACATTTGGCTGGGCGCAGTGGCTGACGCTTGTAATCCAGCATTTTGGGAGGCCAAGGCAGGAGGATCACTTGAGCCCAGGAGTTCAAGACCAGCCTGAGCAATATAAAGTAACTCAGTCTCTGTGAAAATTAAAAAACAGCCAGGCATGGTGGCTTGTGCCTGTAGTCCCAGCTACTCAGGAGGCTGAGGTGGGATGATTGCTTGATCCTAGGAGTTCGAAGCTGTACAGCTGTGATTGTGCCACTGCACTTCAACCTGGGCAACAGAGTGAGACCTTGTCTCTAAAAGGAAATTAAATTTAATTTTAAAAGAAAATGTAAAGTTTCCCATATAACCTGTCAGTGGTGTGGCTCTGACAGCTTTGAGATAAAGTTGAGCCTCTTATACAGGGACAAGAGGCTCCACCTGCTCTGGCCCCAGCCCGCATCTCCAGCTCCACTTATTCTCCAGCCTTATTCACCTTCCTCCAATCTCTCTAACATTCTTCCCACCTTTACAAGGAGACAGCTGCTCCCCATCTCAGGACCGTCACGCTTTCTACTGTTTTCTGCTGCTTTCTGCTGATTAACTCCTTCTCCTTCTGGCTTCAACTTCAATGTCAGGTCCTCAGGAAAATCTGTCCTGACTTTTGTAAACTGGGTTAGATTACAGCATCTTACACTGTAACTTTGCTCTGCAGTGGTTATCACCATTGTAGTTTAACATCTGTCTCCCAGATGGACTATAAGCTTTGTGAGGGCAGACTCATTTTACACCCAGCACATGATACAATTCCTGCAACGTAAGTGTACTCTCAGTATTTTTTAAATGAGTGAATGAATTGAATATAAAAATTAATAAATAAATGAAGTTAAGAGAGACTAGACCATAAGCAGGAAAGTTTTGCTAATCATCACAGGTTAGTTTTACTGGACTTTACATGCACAGACCACAAACCAGTTCCCCCCCCCCCCCCCCCCCCCCCCCCCCCACACACACACTTCTACCTCCACTGAACCTATTCATTTCTTAATAGCACTTCTTTTGTTTTCTCAGTGGTTAGGGTTTCAGAATTTAGGCTGGTGTGGAGTTGCATCAATTGTACATCATGGAAGAGCTTATGCTGCTTCTCCCTTAGCTATGCATGAGCAGGCAGTTTTAGCCCTCAGTGATTAACCCCTATCACACCTTTCAAGTACTCTTCATTCATTATTCGATAATATGCACAATCCTTTGAACCTAAACTTTCTCATTATCTGTAATTACTCTTTGAAGCACATGAGATGTTAACAAGAATAAGTGCAATTATCCAGCTTTGCAATAAGAAGCCATATTTATTGATACTGTGATTAGGAAGTCACTAAATATAGATGTGGTAATCTTAGGCTTAGTTTCAGTGCAACCAAATGATTGAAATGTACCTTTTCCAGATGACTGGGCCAACTGAAATCAGATGATTACATCATGTTTATATGAGTCTTAGTCCAGGGGTATAAGGTAGGATTATTATCAGAGGTGTTATCAAAGGGTGCTGAGACTTGGAGGCACAGGTTCTTGAAGTTCCAATAGCAACAGCTGATAAGGGCAGGCTGAAAGAAGAAGGAAAGTAAAGCAGCAGATCTCTTGTCTCCCTCACCCATTTGCAGCACCAGAGCAATATCTACAGAAGAATCCGGCCCCACACTCCTCCCCACTCCCCATGCCACTCCATTCCATCTCACTCAGACCATGGAATCCAGATGACACTGAGAAATAATGAGGATCTTCCTGCTTCCCATGGCTGCTTCACAGTAAACAGACTGGCATCATTTCCCTCCAAATCTGCCTCCCTATCTGTTGGGGCATTTCATAAACCTGGCTCTACCAGTGTCTCCATGTAATATATACAAACCACATGTGCAAGTTTCATCAGAGAAAAACATTTACATACACACAGCAAAGTCCCCCAACTTAACTGAAGGAAATTGTCTTGCAAAAATGTGCCCTTGACTATAAAAGATGTGTTCATCAGGATTTTCAGTTACAAATGACAGCAACTGAACTTAAACTGGCTTAGGCAAAAAGGGGAATGTATGAGTCTACAGCCGGGAAGGTCAGATCAAGACAGCTGGAGCCAGTTGGCAAGTGATGTCAGTAGACACCTTTCTCTCTCTTTTTCTCTCTCTCACTCCCTCTCTCTTTTTGTCTAGCTTTGCATTTCTCTCTGTGGGATTCAGTCTCAGGCAGGCTCTCCCCAGAAGATGCAAAATGGCTCCCAGAGGCACCATCCTGTCTTATCAGCTCAGCAACTATAGCAGAAAGAAAGGGAGTTACTTTCCCAATAGCACCGACAGAAATTTTATCATTGAATAGTAGTATTCTGACTGAGATCAAGTGTCCATTTCTGGACCAATCCGGACCAATCAATGTGAACAGAGGGATGAGAAATGTGGATTGGCCAGGCCGGGACCAGATGGCCAAGAAATAGGGTCAGCCTCATGCTGAGAATTGGGAAGGGCTGTTGCCCAGTGAAAGAGCCAGTTGCTATCTTAGAAAAAGGGTGGATTATGCCATTCGTGCATTGCTATAAAGAAATACCTGAGACTGCTAATTTACAAAGAAAAGAGGTTTAATTGGCTCATAGTTCTGCAGGCTGTACAGGAAGCATAACAGCAGGCACCTGCTTCTGAGGAGGCCTCAGGAAGATTACAATCATGGTGGAAGGTGAAGGAGGAGCAGGTGTCTCACATGAAGGGAGGCAGGAGTAAGAGAGAGAAAGAGGGGTGTCACACTTTTAAAAAGTCAGATCTCACAAGAATTTACTCACTATCACAAGGACAGCACCAAGGAGATGGTGCTAAACCATTCATGAGACATCCACCCCCATGATCCAATTACCTCCCACGAGGCCCCACCTCCAATACTAGGGATTACAGTTCAACATGAGATTTGACTGGGGACATAGATCCAAACCACATCAAAGGGAAATTAATGGCAGGTTGACAATAAGATACACCGGTTCCAGAAGGCACAAGTCTTTCTGCTTTCTAGGAGTATTTATTCCCCTGCCTCATTTTTCAGTTGAATGTATTGGTGCTGATTGATTACAGTAGCGATAATAATAGTAACCCTCCCCTACGTCATGCCTACTACGTGATGGTCACATGTTTTTATGCATATACTCCCCACAATTCCATACGAAGTTGGTACTATTATAATTCACAATAGATACACGAGGAACCTGAACCACAGAAAATAAGGTAATTTGCCAAGTTCACATAACTAGTAAGTGGTGGGACCCAGGATCAAATCCAGCACGCTGACTCCAGTATGTGTACTAATATCCACCTTGCCACTTTGTCTTGGTAATATAGTTTTCTTTTTTCAGTTTTATACAATCAGACTGTTCAAAGCATGGTCTCAAAAGCAGCGGTGAGGCCTGAAATCTTTTTTCTCTCTAGGCTTACCTAGAAACCTAATCTCAGAGCTCAGTCACTCTGTAGTGGATGATGGTAATTAAAATTTCTTAAATATTTGTACATGTTGATTTTTTTACTTGATTTTAAAAAGCCATGGAACCAGCCTGGCCAATATAGTGAAACCTTGTCTCTACAAATAATTTAAAATATTAGCCAGACATGGTGTCATGTGTCTGTAGTCCCCAGCTCCTCAGGAGGCTGAGGTGGGAGAATCACTAGAGCCCAGGAAGTCAAGGCTGAAGTGAACTATGATCATGCCACTGCACGCCAGCCTGGGTGACAGAGTGATACCTCATCTCAACAAACAAAACAGAAAGCCATGAAAATCAAGGAAGTCTGAAAAATTACCTCCTCTGTAAAAGCAGTTCTCAAACTTCACTTATTCATAGACCACTTCAACAAATTTTGCTATATCCATATACCACCACAACTATTATTTACCTAGTATTTTTATTGAACTTTATCTAAAATTGACTTATTTTCTATTTGGCCCTGCAATTATGGACTTTATGTTCTAATTGTGTTTTTCTTAAAAACTATTAGAAATAAAACATCTAGGCCAGGCGCAGTGGCTCACGCCTGTAATCCTAGTACTTTGGGAGGCCGAGGCGGTGGATCACCTGAGGTTAGGAGTTCCAGACCAACCTGACCAATATGGTGAAACCCTGTCTCTACTAAAAATAATAATTAAAAAATATAGCTGGATGTGGTGGCATGCGCCTCTAATCCCAGCAACTTGGGAGACTGAGATAGGAGAACTGCTTGAACCTGGAAGGCAGAGGTTGCAGTGAGCTGAGATCGCACCACTGCACTCCAGCCTGAGTGACAGACCAGCACTCTGTCTCAAAAAAAAAAAAAAAAAAAGAAAACATCAGGAAATGCAAATTAAGACAACAATGAGATATCACTCACATTGCCAGAATAGGTATATATTTAAAAAAAGATCAACTGCAGGATATCTGAATGTCTCATGCATTATTGGCGGGAATATAAAATAACCACTTTACAAAAATTCTGTATGTTTCTTATAAAACTAAAAAATACACCTATTGTCTGACCCTATAATTCCAGTCCTACCCAGGAGGTATGAAAATGCATTGACACAAAAAGACTTGTATAAGACTATTCATAGCAGCTTTATTCATAATAGTTAAAAACTAAAAACAAGCCAGAGAATGGATAAACAAAATGTGATATACTCACACAATGGAATATTAGCCATAAAAAGGAATGAAAATCAGGGATGAAGAAAGAAATTAGGCTGAGTGGAAGAAAACATACACAAAGGCGTACATAACACATGATTGACTTTAATTGAAGTTCTAGAATAGGCAAACTTATCTATGGTGAAAAAAAGTCCAAACAGTGGTTACCTGGAGATATGGGTAAGGATAGGGATAAAGGAGGAAGCAAGGGAATATTCTATATTTTGATAGGGGTTTCAGTTACACAGGTGCATGTATGCATTTTGACAAACTCGGTAAATTTTACCCTGAAAGAAAAATAAACTATAAACAAATATTGAACTCTTATTAATCTGCACACTAAAGTACTTTGATGAAATGTATTGTCGTCTGCAACTTACAATAATTAGCATAAAAAATAAGATGGATTGACGGCTGCATCAAGGGATGGATAGAAGTTTAGATAGGTGATAAATAAGTAAAGAAAAATGTTATGGAAGATTCTAAGTGGTTTTATGGGTGTTCACTCTAAAATTCTTCCCACTTGGCTATACTTTGAACATTTTCATAATAAAATGTTTAATAAAAAGTAAACACCTAACCATTAAAATAAAAAAGAAATGGTTCATACAGGTACCACTTACAAACACTTTACCTCCCTGTAGTAGTAAATGTTCACGGTCTTCAAACATGGCAGTAGCAGAAACTTGCTTCTCTTGACATCTAGAGTTACAAAAGAACACTATTCCAACTCTGTTTAAGTCTATAAAGCTAAGTGAAAAATTTATGGCTTAGGTTCATATCCATTTCTCTACTTTTCATATCAAAAATTATACATTTATTCAGATTTGTCTCAAACTATTCTGAAACAAAGGAACAACTGACTTAAATTTGTGAATGAGTTCTATTCTCCTTCAGGAAAGTCATTCTTTAGGAAAGAGAGGGATTTGGCTTCTGGAAGTCTTGGTTACTGAAAAAAATAGGTCTTTAATTTGAGGGCATAGTGGAAAAAAAATCAAAACTGACAATTATGGAACTTTGTAAGTTTCATAAGTGCAGCCACTTAAACCACTGCTTCAGATACTATTAAAGTTGAGTAGGAAAGGCTCATTTGTATATACAACTATCAATTATTCAAATATTTGAATCTAATGACAATCCAAATCAATAGTGATTTGGACTGAAATATTTTTTCTGACAAATTAATAATTGCCATTCACAAGATTTTAAACAAAAGTCCTTAATCAGAAGAAATTGAGAAATCTAGAATAGCAGAGACAGCAATATAAAATAAATTAGAATAGGAGATTTGGAGCACAGACAAAATAAACAAAGTGAAAATAAGTTTTTTTAACAGCTGCAATTATTATCTCAGCCAAGGGTGAAAAATGTACCAAAGACAAATATTCAGCAGTCTGAAAGAGTTTGAATAGCTATTAGCATATATTAAATCTGTGGAAGAAAAGAAAAATGGCACATGGGCTTTGTACTTGCTATGGTATCCAAAAACTCAATGCCTATTAAATACAGAAATCATTCTAATTAGGCAAGTATAATTATCCTGTTTATCAGAACGTAATTCAAATGCAAGCTTCCCTTCTACCTACTATAGCGTTAAAGTGAATAATTTTTATCAGAAAAAATATCTCACAATGCTGTTTGCTTTATATCTGTATACATTTGTGTAAGCTAACAGAGAGGAGGAATCAGATTTTTTGTTTTGTTTTGTTTTGTTTCTCTTATAACATCTACATGGGAGTCATTTTTATTAACAACCTACATGGGATCTACTTTTAAGCAGACTAGTGAAAACAAGTTTATTTGAAATTTTTCAAAATGACAGTGCTGCAAAAAGAAAAACTATCAAGCAAATATTAAGACTAGATTAGTGTCTATAAGCCCTCAAATCTGCCCGCTAAGGGAAGAGGCCAAACCTTTGTGGCTATACCAAACAAAGACAAATTACAGATATCTATTAAAAAAAAAAATGCACAAGAGAGGCTCCTGCCAAGAAAACCAGAATGAGGAAACTATGTATTTTGTCTTGATATCTACCATTTGGCAAACATGGAAAATCCTTGTTGAAACAGTGTGATGGATAGATGCACCACAAACATGGCGGGATCATGCATAATGCAGCAGAACAGATGCTAACAGGCTCACACAGGAACACTTCCATTTATTTTTCACGGGCTTGGAAAATTGATCTACAAAGTGGTCCCATGTGAGTGTCTCCTTGGCCCAACAAATCTCTAAGAGTACTTTGATTTTCTTTGCACCCAGAATGAATCTATCCATTGTGGCTATGCCTCTTAGTTGACAAAATGAAGAGATCGAAAATAAGCCAAGTTTCTGATTAAATTAATGTGCCAGTTCTCTGAATTATGGAAGACCTTTTCCAAACCCCAAAGGGATCATATGACTTTTCTAGGACTAGTTTTTAGAAAGTGAATGAACAACAGGACAAGTCTGACAATCCAGGACTGAAATGAATTGCTTTAGGATTTCTTCCTAAGCTCCCCAAGCTAGAAGCACTTCTTTGCCTTCCCTAGACTCATACCAGAGAACGTTCTCATTATCCTGCTGCATCCATCTCTGTCATCTCCTCCGCACTGCACACTCCTCCAAGTGCTTCAATCCTTAGAAACTACCTATATACTTGAAACTAAAACACACCGGAATTGGAAGGGGGAAGCACTATAGAATCGTCACCATGGAGTAAGCATCTAAATCAGGGAGAAAAGCAAGTGCTGCCACCATTCCTCCTGTCATAGTGTACTAGGGAAGTCAGCATCTGGTATGTGCGTGGATCGGCGGGGTGTAAAGTGGAAGTTTCAGTTCTGAACTTCTGTAGATGTCATTCCCACAGCTTGGATCTCACACAGACCGACCCCTGGAAGGGCCATACTGACCCACCTGGAGAAGCTATTGAAAAGGGATATTTAAGCATTATTTTTCACATAAGTGATGGCTGGTTTGCACTGAGTTCAGGGCCCAGTACAAGGATTTTTAAAAATACAACGTAAAGTGATGCTTCTTTAAGATGTCTGACTAAGAGCAAGTCTTTCCTTTCTTCTAAAATCTCACTGAAATGACAGAAGAATAGCATCTAAAATATGAGAAGATATAAAAGGATAATTCATATGTTTTTTTCTTTTCAGGAATATATGAATTTCATAGTCCTGAGCCTCGCACAAGCATCAGAAACAAGATATATTAACTGTGTGAACAGGATTCAAAGGAAATCAGAACCGTGTCAATTATGTTAGAAAATGACAGTCTTACATAGCCCAATGGAACAGAATAGGTCAGAAATAAGACCACACATCTGTAATCATAGGATCTTCAACAAACCTGACAAAAACAAGCAGTGAGGAAAGGATTCCCTCTTTAATAAATGGTACTGGGAGAATTGGCTAACCATATGCTGGAAATGGAAAGTGGACCCCTTCCTAGCACCTTATACAAAAATTAACTCAAAATGGATTAAAGACTTAAATGTAAAACCAAAAACTATAAAAACCATGGAAGAAAATCTAGGCAATACCATTCAGGACATAGTCATGGGCAAAGTTTTCATGACAAAAACATCGAAAGCAATTGCAACAAAAGCAAAAATTGACAAATGGGATCTAATTAAAGAGCTTCTGCACAGCAAAAGAAACTATCATCACAGTGAACAGATAACCTACAGCATGGGAGAAAATTTTTGCAATCAATCCATCTGGCAAAGGCCTAATAACCAGAATCTACAAGGAAGTTAAATTTGGAAGAAAAAACAACCCCATTAAATAGTGGGCAAAGGAAATGAATAAACACTTCTCTAAACAAGACATTTATGTGACCGCCGGGCGCGGTGGCTCATGCCTGTAATCCCAGCACTTTGGGAGGCCGAGGCGGGCGGATCACAAGGTCAGGAGATCGAGACCACGGTGAAACCCCGTTTCTACTAAAAATACAAAAAATTAGCCGGGCACGGTGGCGGGCGCCTGTAGTCCCAGCTACTCAGGAGGCTGAGGCAGGAGAATGGCGTGAACCCGGGAGGCAGAGCTTGCAGTGAGCCGAGATTGCGCCACTGCACTCCAGCCTGGGCGACAGAGCGAGACTCTGTCTCAAAAAAAAAAAAAAAAAAAAAAAAAGACATTTATGTGACCAACAAACATATGAAAAAAAGCTTAACATCACTGATCATTAGAGAAATACAAATCAAAACTTCATTGAGATACCACTTCACACCAGTCAGAATGGAGATTATTAAAAAGTCGAGAAACAACAGATGCTGGTGAGGTTGTGGAGAAATAGGAATGCTTTTACACTGTTGCTGGGCATGCAAAATTAGTTCAACCATTGTAGAAGACAATATTGCAATTCCTCAAAGACCTAGAACCAGAAATACCATTTGACCCAGCAATCCCATTACTAGGTATATACCCCAAAGTAATATAAATCATTCTATTATAAAGATATGTGCACACGTATGTTCATTACAGCACTATTCACAATAGCAAAGATATGGAATCAACCCAAATGCCCATCAATGATAGACTGAATAAAGAAAATGTGGTACAAACATACCATGGAATATTATGCAACCATAAAAAGTAACAAGATTGTGTCCTTTACAGGGACATGGATGGAGCTCAAAGCCATTATCCTCAGCAAACTAACATACGAACAGAAAACCAAACATCGTTTGTTCTGACTTATAAGTGGGAGCCAAACAATGAGAACACATGGACACAGGGAGGGGAGCAACACACACTGGGGCCTGTCGGGATAGGGTGGGGGTGCAGGAAGAGAGAGCATCAGGATTAATAGCTCACGCATGCGGGGCTTAATACCTAGGTGATGTGTTGATAAGTGCATCAAACCACCATGGCACACATTTACCTAAGTAACAAACCTGCACATCATGCATGTGTATCCCAGAACTTAAAATTTTTTAAAAAAGAAAATGATAGTATTTCCCATCAGAAAAATTGCACAAGTACAAGGTAGGCAAAATTTGGTTTAGTGAGCTGTTTATACAAAAGTAACCTGGGGGTTTTAGTGACCTCTGCTATGGACTTATTTTGGCATTTTAAACTACCCAGTCCACCCATAGCTTCTGCTGAAAGGGCCAGTGAAGGTGGCCACATTTGTATCATGTATATCAGTTCCCCTTCCAGTAGCTAACTGGACCAGAGTGAACACCTGACCCAGGGTGAACAAATCCAAAAATTGGAACACAATAATAAAATTCCATTTCCCAGGAAGTTGGAACCGGGGAACTAGGAAACTGGGACAGCTGCAGCCTGATTCATTGCTACTCAAAGTATGATCTGTGGACTAGCAGCATCCACGTTGGCTGGGAAGTTGGTAGAAATGTGGACTCCCCATCCTAGACCTATGGAACTATTATCAGAATTTTAACAAAATCCCCAGGTGGTTTTGTGGACATTAAAGTTTGAGAGACACTTTAGCCGGGCAATGGCAATAGGAACACTTGGAATGAAAAGTTTACAGAGTTTGGGTTAGGTTGGTTTCATGCCACACACAGCACAGGCAAACCAAAGTTAAAAGGAAACATAAAAGACACGGAAAGGTCACTTCGCCGAGAGAAGGAGAGCAGAACAGACCTGCAGAGAGAATCAGAGACAAGAGACCCTGGGGTGGGGGACTGAAGAGTAGACCCAGCTCCTGGGGCTCCTCCTGCCCAGGGCCCAGGAAAGATATTTCACTTCATATCTTGATGGAAGCCTGACTACTTGTGGTGACTTTCCAATGAAGATATCTGTAGGGCAGCTACTCCAGTGGATTTCTGATGCTGATCCAGGATTATTTCTATACACACTTCCTGTGTCATGTAGTTTCTATCAAAACTAACAAAAGTTGGGAACTTTAGTATAAAAGCGGGAATAAAGCACTTAGTGCCCCCAGGATTTAGGCCACCTCTGGATTCTGATACTCAGTTTGGGCATCTCACTTTAAAAAGGGTGCTGCCACACTGCAGCCAGGCCTCCAAACAAGAGGCACCAGCACAGTCTAAAACTACGCCTAGAAACAGACTATATGGGCAACAAAAGCAGAGATGTTGACTTTCAGAAGAGAAGACTCTCGAGAGACATGTCAAAATGAGGGGACAGCATTTTACATATTTCAAGAATTGGTCTTGTAGAGACCCAAGCTAGCTCAGGGGAGGCTTATAATACCTCCCTAAGGAAGAATTTCCTTACAACTCCAAGAGCGTAACAGCTGTTTGTTGAAGTCTCAAGCTCCCTGTGACTGCAGTGCTAAGTCAAAAGCTGAAGCCAAAGAACCTTCTTCAGAGACATAGAAAAGGGAATTTTACTTTGAGCAGAACTCTATGGCCTCTAGGGCATGCTGTATTTCTAAGATTCTGCAGTTGCAGAGCTAGGATTATGAAGGTCTTTCCTCTCTTCTCATCATGAGCAGACAGAGTGCCCACTTCAAGGCTCTGAGCAATCACTGAAGCACAGATTTTTCCATTTGCCTTGTTTTCTGAGAACCTTGCTAAGTTTTGATGACAGTTTTTAAATAAGAAGATGGTAACAATTGTGCAGGGATAAAAAGTCATTTGGAACCTGAGACAAACAGAAAGAGAGCTGTAATTTTAGAATAAGAAAGGAACAAAGCTGGTTCTGAGAGTTCTAATACAGTGGAGGATTAAAGAGTTGTTAGAGGCAGAAAACCCTGGAGCCAGATTGTGAAAGCTTCTGCTTCCTACCATTTGTGATCCTGATTTTCTATTCTAATTCCTTAAAAAGTTACCCCTATTCATTATCTCATGAATGCAGGAAGTACAGACAGTTTCACTGTAATTTCCATCTCACTACAAACATATGTATTGCTTTATGGATCTATTTAATTTAGCAAACACAGAAAAACTTCCATAAGAATTTAAAAGGCAGCGTGTAAAACTGAAAGGCAGGGGAAAACCCAAACAAGAGATTCTCAAAGGTCAGAATAAATTAATAGAAGAAAAGAGACAGAAGATTAGAGCACACCAAAGCACCAGAATTTGAATGCTCCTTCTCATCATAATTATGAACATCATTTTTATCCTCAACCAAATAATTTCTTATGAGATTCCAAATGCCAGTTTCTATTTTTTCTGTGATGTCTTTTGTGCATTACACAGTTCTTTCCTCAGCTCTTCCATTACCTTCTTTAACCCTCTAAGTGTTCAAGGTGTGTAGTAAACAGCATCTTCTGCCTCTCTTGAGGCTCTTCACACTGGGGAGGAAAATTTCCAGCTCTGAAACATGGGAATCCAGCATGCGTGCTCCGTGGCTTCAGGGATCCAGAGTTCAGCAAACCCAGCCCGAATGAATGCAAAGAATGTGATGAATTCTGCTTTGGAATCCAGGAAGTGCTTAATAGAAAACTGAAGGATAATTTCTTTTCAAAAAGTGAAAAAAAAAATGTATTGGGCACTTGACAGGTAAATAAAAATAATAAAACACTCATGTGCCCACCACAAAGACTTAGAGCTAGAACATAGCAGAACCTCAGAAGCCCTGGAGAACCTATCACGGAAGGCATCCTCTTCCAGCTCCAAAGACAACTACTCTTTTTTCCTGACTTTTTTGTTTCTGTTGTTGTTATTTGTTTGTTGTTGTTGTTGTTATTTGTTTGTTTTAGACAGGGTCTCACTCTGTCATCTCGGGCTGATCATAGCTCACTGCAGCCTTGAACCCTAGGCCTCCAGTGATCCTTCTCTCTCGGCCTCCCAAAGTGCTGGGATTACAGGCGTGAGTCGCTGTGCCCGGCCAACAACTAACACTTCTGATTTTTTTTTTTGTCAGTGATTCCCTTGCTTTTCTTTATAGTTTTACCACTTAAGCCTGTATCCACAAACAATATACTGTTTAATTTTCCTTGCTCATAAAATTTATATAAAGGAATTATTTGGTCACAAAATGAGCTTCTTTTCTATCTTTCTGATTGATCCAGGTTAAACAGCTTTTCAGATTAATCCATTTTCATGTGCATAGCTGTAATTCATTTTTTTAACTGCTATACAGTATCCCATGATAAAACTATACCATATTTTAAAATTCATGTTACTGTTGGCATTTATGTGGTTTCCAGTTTTTTGTTTTTGCGATCATAAACTCTTTTGTATGTGTCTTGAGATATGCAGGTATCTCTCACCAGAAGTATGTAAGAGTATTGATAGGCCCACATTCTTGCTGAAACTGGTACTTACCTAACTTAATAATTTTTGCCAGTGTCTGGGAGCAAAGTGGTATCTCATTGTGGTTTTGTTTTGCATTGCCCTCATTACTAATGTCACTGATCACCTTTTCATGTGGTGTTGGGGTCACGTTTGTGTTCCCACTTCTACACATCTATCTACTATATTGCTAGTCTCTTTCTTATTGTCTTTAGGAAGTGTTTATATATTCTAGATTTATATCTTCCTTTGTCAGTTATATCTATCAAAAATTTATTTTCAAAGCTTGAATTTTGTATTTTTACCCTCTTTATTATATGAAGACTAGAGATTCTTAATTTTAATGGCAACTTTTTGATATTTTCCTTTTTTAGGGGGTCTTGATTAAGAAATTTCTCCTTACCCCAAGGTTATTAAATGTACTCTGATAAATTCTTCTGAAACTTTATAGTTTGCCCTTCCAAATTTAATTTTGTATTGTACCCTGGTTGTACATACAATGCTTACAATAGGGATCTGTTTCATTTCATGAATAGAGAATCAGTCTTCTCAGCTGTATTTATTAATAATTCATTCTTATACTGCTGATGTGCATTGCCCATTCAATCATCTTTCAAGTTTCTGTGTGTAGCTCTTTTTTTTTTTTTTTTTTTTGAGACAGAGTCTTGTTCTGTCACCAGGCTGGAGTGCAGTGGTGTGATCTCGGCTCACTGCAACCTCTGCCTCCCAGGTTCAAGCGATTCTCCTACCTCAGCCTCCCAAGTAGCTGGGACTACAGGCATGCACTACCATGCCCAGCTAATTTTTGCATTTTTAGTAGAGACAGGATTTCACCATGTTGGCAGGATGGTCTCGATCTCTTGACATCATGATCCACCCACCTCAGCCTCCCAAAGTGCTGGGATTATAGGCGTGAGCCACTGTGCCTGGCCATGTAGCTCTTTTTTTATTCCATTCACCTATTTGTCTAACCTGAAAGAGTACCATACTTCTTAGTTACTATCGCTTTATAATAATTTCTGGTGTCTGATCGATCAAGTCATTCTATTTAATTCTTCTTCATGTGTAACTTTCTATTTTTCATTGAGTCTATATTCATTTACATTTACCTACATATTGACCCTTTCCATTGTTTATTTTTTGCTGTATTTTCATGAGTTCATCTGGGATCATTTTATTTTTGCCTGAAAATTTTTCTTCAATATTTATATTGGTATAGGTGTCTTGTTGTCCAATTCTTTAGGTTTTTGTTATCTAAAGTCTTTATTTTGCTTTTGCCTTTGAATACTATTTTTGCTGGCTGGATGTGGAATTCTAGTTATTTCAACACATTGTTCTATTTTATTTATTATTTTATATTTTATTATTTCATTTTATTTTATTTGAGGCAAGGTCTCCCTATGTTGCCTAGCCTAGTCTCGAACTCCTGGGCTCAAGTGATCCCCCCATCTTGGCCTCCCAAAGTGCTGGGATTACAAGTGCGAGCCACTGCACTCAGCCAATTATTTTATTTTCTGCTGGGATTCATAAATTCCATGGATAAATTATCTGACCATCTTGTTCATTTGAAAATAAACTTTCTTATTTCTGACTGCTTTAAAAATTTTAAAAATTGTATTTATGGTTTGATTTGTATTTATTATTTGGCTTTGTAGTGTTTCTTAACTTACTATTTTTCATTATTATAATGTTTTCACATATGATCTCTACAAATATTGCTTTTACCCCAGTCTTGCTTCTGTCCTTCTACAATTAAAAAACACGTTAGAAGTTTTTTATGTTCTTGTGCTTTTTCTGTACTTTCTATTCTTTTTTATTTGTCTTTATGTTTCAGTATGGATGTTTTCTATTGATCTATTTTCTTTTTCTTTTTTTTTTTTTTAAAGATGAAGTCACACACACTATGTCACTATATTGCCCATGTTGGTCTTAAACTTTTGGGTTCAAGCGATTCTCCAACCTCAGCCTCCTGAGCAGCTTGGGACTACAGTGTGTTCCACCATGCCTGGCTCATCTATTTTCTAGTTCATTAATTCTTTCTTCAGCTATGTTGAATCTGCTGTTAAACCCATTTAATAAGTTCTTGCTTTTAGTTATTGTATTTTCAAGTTATTATTATTATTATTATTATTATTATTATTATTATTTCTGAGATGGAGTCTCACTCTGTCACCCAGGCTGGAGTGCAGTGGCACGATCTTGGCTCACTGCAACTTCCACCTCCCAGGTTCAGGCGATTCTCCTGCCCCAGCCTCCTGAGTAGCTGGGATTATAGGCACATACCACCAGGCCCAGCTAATTTTTGTATTTTTAGTAGAGATGGGGTTTCACCATGTTGGTCAGGCTGGTCTCGAACTCCTGACCTCATGATCTGCCCACCTCAGCCTCCCAAAGTGCTGGGATTACAGGTGTGAGCCCCTGCGCCCAGGAGATGCCAATTCTTGCTGAAATTCTTTTTCTCACTCTGTGTATTTTTCAATATATAAACCTAAGTTATTTTAAAATCCATGTTTGATAACTTCAATAATTGAATCTCCTGTAGGTCTGCTTATTTGGCCTTTTGATTTATCTTGGTTTTTGGCTAATTGTCTTATCCCCTGGCTTGTCTGGAAATTTTTTATTGAATGCGAGATGTTGTATATAAAAATTTGAAGACATAATCAGAGATTCTGAATGGCATTATGTTCCTTCAAAGAGAGTTCACTTTTGCTTGTAGCAACATTAAAGATAGGGTCAAATAACTTTAATTCTATTAGGGAATGAATATTTTGAATTTGTGTTTCTTTGTGAGGGCTGGACTGTTTCTAATTAGATCTTTGGCCTACAATGTAGGTCTTCAAAGTTCTTATGTGAAGCCTTGGGTTGGTCATCAGGGCCATTGTTCTTTGGCAGGTCCTAAATTCTAATTTTTGTCTCCTAGCCTCATAACAATGGCAAAAGCTCCGCTCAACTTCTCATGTTACCGCTATTCTCTGTATTCTTCTTTTAGCCTGCTATTTACAAATCAGCAAACGCTGGAAGAGGAAAAGTGACACACTGAGTGTCAGGTTTATCTCTTTGCATTTCTCATTCTTTCTTAAGATCTTAGCCCCTAGAATCCTTATTGCCTTAGTATTTATCTGATGCCTTCAAATGGATTGTTTTTTAACCAGTTTTCTTAAATTATTCTTAGTAGTAGGTTTCTGATAAATCTAGATGTTCATAGCTATGAACATCTCATATGAATTTTAGAATTAGTTTGCCAGATTTAATGGAAAAAACGAGATTTTTATTAAAATATTATTGAATTGATTTATCTGTTTGGGGAGAATTAATGACTTTATAACATTAAGACTTTCTATTAATGAACTTAGTATATCTTCTTTTAGGCTATCTTTCAATCTTTAATGTCTCCCCCCCCTCCTTTTTTTTTTTTCGAGAGACAGGGGCTCACTGTATTACCCAGGCTGGTCTCAAACTCCTGGGCTCAAGTCATCCTCCTGCCTCAAGCTCCCAAATTGCTGGTATTACAGGTGTGAGCTACTGCACCCGGCCAATGTCTTTCCACCTTTAATTTTCTGCATAATGGGCTTGGACACCTGTTAGATTTATTCACAGTTACTTCACATTTATATTACTATTATAATTTACACATTTTGACTACATTTTCTAGTAAGCATTCCTGAGATATACTGATTTTGTGTTCCTACTTGTGATTTAACTATAGATTATTTTGTATTTTCTCTGGACAACTAAATCATCTGCAAATAGAGTGTAATTAAAAAATTTTAAACCCCTACATATTTTAAAAATCTAATCTTACTGCTTTGGGATATTATCGTGCTGTGTCAGATTACCATCTAAGATACCTAGAATAGGTATCTCACTGAAAAGAAATGTTGAGTGTTGCATCCTATCTTAGTCCTGATCTTAAAGGGAATACTCTCATATTTCATTAAGTATTATGTTTGCTGGGAGTAGCAGACTTGATAGATTTCATCAAGTTAAGGAATTTAACTTTTCTTTATATTTTTGCTAAGAAGTTCTGTTGTGAACACATGTTGATTTTTATTGAAAATTATTTCTGCCCCTACTCAAAATATGCTTTTATTTTTTTCTCTTTTGCTTTGGTACTATATTGAATGACAACTAATGATTTTAAATATTTAACCAATCTTTCATTTATTATATAATTACCAATTGGCCATGAGATGTCATTTTTCCAATATGCTGCCAAGGCGATTTTGTTAATATTCTGTTTAGACTTTTTTCATCTATATTTGTAATTGAGTTTGACCTATAATCTTTCTTTCTTGTGCTATACTTATCTACTATAGAAATAAGGATAATACTCCATAAAATGAGGTGAGGAGTGTTTTCTTTTTTCTATTATGTAGAAGAATTTGTATAATATGAGAATTATGTGTACCTTGAATATTTGGTTGAATTTGCCTGTTGTATCAGAGTTCAATCAAGGAAACAAATCATTGTGTACTATGTAATAAAAGTAATTTAGAAATAATTAAATTTAGAAATTAAACTTTACATAATTGCAAGAGGAGCTGGGAAAATAAGGTACAGAAAGGGGATTTGGATGATTAGAGCAAAGTCACTGATTAGCACTCTGATGCAATGGGATGCATGGACAGGTTGGAGTTGGCAGGGAAACCCATGAAGTCAAGCACTCCCCGCTTCCCAAGTGGGAGGGAGTGTCCAGTGGAGCAGGCAGGGAAGACTATGGAAGGATGCTGTGTCTGGTGGTGGGCCCAGAATCACCAGTGTGCATCAGAGCCAACAGTCAGGAAAAAGAGATTTAGAAAACACTAAGGAAGGGACAGTGGGGACAATCTGCAGGCTGGCAGCAGTCATCACCGAGAAAAGTGAGGATGAGCTGGCACTTGTGCATCTGTCTTTTGCTGCATCTAACCACAGTAACCAACTGTATCCCAATGATATGCAGAGATGAAAGTCTGGGAAACAGTTACAGCTTACCTGGTTCACAGAGTACAAAGCCATCAGGCGTGTAAAGCCGGTGTTTTCCTTGTTGCTAGCATATGGCCTCTAGCTACAGAAACCCTGTCAAGTTCCAAATAGGAAAGTTTGGAATTCCTACTTCAGAATGAACCAATGCGGAAAAGGAGACTTAAAGACTTAAAGAATGAAGAGGAAATAAAAAGTAAAAGCAAACCAAAAATTTTGCCTGTCACAGCTACTTAAATTGACTAGATATTTTCTGTTTCTTTCAGCCTTTTGCTGGTTTTGGTTGCATGTGTATGTGTGTTTTTTAAGGATTTATAATTTAGTGCTGCTATCACATTTTCAACAATCACAATAATTATTTATTCTCATGAAAAGAACATCAGTTGGAAATCAAGGCTAATAGTTGGACTGGAATCATATGGTTTCAAAAGAATACAGTGTATTAAGCCTTTATTAGATGCTAGAAAAGAGGCCAGAATGCTCATTTTATACATAGTAGGTGCCATTTAGTCAAACAGAAGCTCAACCAGGCATTGCATGCAATGAGACCATGAGAGTTAGGGAGGAAAAGTATTCAGTCTGGAAAAAACACAAATCAAGTTTTTACACGAAAATGCTGTTCTTAAAACTTGAATTTTTAAAGAAAAAAGGACATGACTGGTAAAGATGTGAATCTGCAAGAAGAAGATATCTCTGCAGGGTGGCTTGGTGATTAAAAAACACAAAGTGCATTTTTTCTTTAATCCAACCGGGAGCTGGTGGGTAGCCTAGTCAAGGACTTAGCAGGGTCCCAGTTTCTAAGGTGCCAGAGTCATTAAAAAGGAAACAAGGATTTTTCTGGTACAAAGATAATGGTATGCTATGGGTAGCTGTGGTCTCGTGTCATTTCTTTTGTCATCATTGAAACCCTAAAGAAAGAGGTGCTAAAATGCAAAAGTGTAATCTAAACCCAAAAGTGAGCTTTTAGAGGAAGAAAAAATATTCACACTTAGGGAAAGAAAACCTTGGGGGAAATTATGGTTATTATTTTTCTAGGCCAGTGACTCAGCAGAAATTGACAAATCTTCTGATCCTCCAGAATATTAATTGTCAATGAAAGTAAAACCGAATATAGAAAAATCTAAATTACCTGGGCGAGGTATCATACTGAATAATTAACTAATATCCACAAATCTCAAGTCATCCTCCCCATCACCAAATCTTTACCAAAATTCTTATGAAGTATCCATTTGAAAACAGGTACTTCAATTTCTTTTTATTCTGATGTCTGGTATCACCAAAGTCCAAAGAGTTGAGAAATGAAAGATAAACAAAGGGACTAGTTAATGCATAAACTGAATGATTCAAAGCCCCCAAAATTCAAAGTTACCATATCAGGTTGTGTTATCTGTAGTAACAATACCTTGGCTGCAAGAAAAATATTTAATTAGAACACTATGTGGAATTTTAATCTATAGAGTTGTAGATTTAAAAATTTTTTTAAATAGTTACAAGGCTGGGCACCATGGCTCATGCCTGTAATCTAATACATTGGGAGGCTGAAAGTCAATCACAATTCATTTTGCAAAATTACCAGCATGACCTTGCTTGAGGCCAGGAGTTCAAGACCAGCCGGGGTAACATTGTGTGATCTCCAAGTCTACAAAAAATAAAAATAAAAAATTTAGCCAGGCACGGTGGCCTCTGCCTGTGGTCCTAGTTACTCAGGAGGCTGAGGCAGGAGGGTTGCTTGAGCCCAGGAGTTTGAGGTTGCACTAAGCTATGATTGTGCCATTGCACACTCCAGCCTGGATAACAGAGTGAGATCCTATCCTCTCTTTCTGAAAAAAAACAAAAAAACAAAAAACAGAAACATCAGCAAACTTGACAAATCATTTTGGTTCAACTCTAGCACTGCCTTAGACTATAATTAACTAATTAACCAGGCGTACAATAAAATGTTTATTTTTTTGGTGATTTTATTTAAATAATTAGAAGAAATACATCATCTATAATGAAAGTAAATCGGGAAATTTACTTACAATCTTGTAACTGAAAATACATACAAATTCTGTGCAATCACACCAAGAGGGAAAATTCTGTAGGGGAAAAGGACAGTAATGACTGAGAAACCCTGAAGCCTCCTGTGTAAATATCTTAAAAATAAAATGTTTTCATTCAAAGATTTTTCAAAAAAAATAAGCCATCTAATTCTGAAGAAATCAGTTTCTAAATTACATTTTTCATTGATTCATCACAATTCATTTTGCAAAATTATCAGCATGGACCATGCCAATGTGGAGTTAAATGCCTACACTGTATCTTAACAGTATTATAATAGTCAATCATTTCATGAAATTGATATAAATGTTATGTCCAGATCAAAGAAATTACTTTGTAACTGACCAAGCCAGTGTGATTGTCTGCTTTAACCCCTAATTTCTTCTGGGGCTGCAGGAACAACAAAAACAAAAATCTATTTGTATTGACTGCTGAAGACAACACAATTTACAAAGCACTGTTGTCCTGATTTGGGTTTCTAATAAGTTACCTAGTGATTCTCCCAGTACTCTTACTTGAAAATAAGACTGCAATGAGACTGCCTAAAAGAACAAACAAAAGCACAACTACATATCTGTCTCCAGGCGTTGAGTAGGTGATTAGTCATAGAGATTGTGGAACCAAAACCTATAGTTTTCCTCTACTTTTGAAAGAAAAGATACTGTGCATCAACACAGTTCATTCTTCTAGACTTTCCTTTTAATTCCAGTTTTCACTGAGTCAGCTCCATTTGGTGTGGTGGGTCCAGGGCCCTTTGTCGCCATAATGAGTTAACTGATAGGAGAGAATGGGGCTTCTGGACACCCCCATCGACGGGCCGTGTCCCATAGGAGGGCATATGAAAGCTTCGCTCCATTACCTGGGGACAGGAGCCCTTATCACTGGATACTGGAATCCAGCAGCCTTGCTCTGGGCCCACTCCACATAACTGGGGCTTCTGCCTCCATGAAGTTGGTTGCACTGACCCTATACAAAGACAAAAGAAATTTCAATATTCATATCATTCACAATAGATAGGCAAGAGAAACCCTAAATGGTAGTGGTTGAAGAACTGGCCTGAAAATGAGACACAAAGATAACCCATTTTCAAACTATTCTAGGCACATTTTTTTCTTCTTCTTCTTCTTCTTCTTTTTTTTTTTTTTTTTGGATAAGCATCTCACTCTGTCATCCAGGCGGGAGTGCAGTGGCACAATCACAGCTCACCACAGCCTCTTCCTCCTAGGCTCAGGTGATCCTTCCACCTCAGCCTCCTGAGTAGCTAGGACTACCCGGCTAATTTTTGTATTTTTTGTAGAGACGGGGTTGCCATGTTGGCCAGGCTGGTTTTGAACTCCTGGGCTCAAGCGATTCGCCCACCTCAGCCTCACAAAGTGCTAGAATTACAGGTATGAGCCACCACACCCCACCCTGGGCCCAATTTTTAAAAAATTAAAATAGGCCAGTGCAGGGGCTCATGTCCGTAACTCCAGCACTTTGGGAGGCTGAGGTGGGAGGATGGCTTGCACCCAAGGGTTCAAGACCAGCCTGGGTAACATAGGGAGTCTCCATTGCTACATAAAATAAAAAACTAGCTGGGCATGGTAGTGCATGCCTGTGGTCCCAGCTACTTAGGAGGCTGAGGTGGGAGGATTGCTTGAGCCTGGGGAGGCCAAGACAGCAATGAGCCATGACCAAGCCACTGCACTTTAGACTGGGTGACAGAGTAAGACCTTGACTTAAAATAATTTTTAAAAAATTAAAATAGTCTTGGTTGACATCTTAAAATTTTTTAAAAAAATTAAAATAGTCTAGGTTGGTTGAGAGGATTTAAAGAACTGTACTACCTGTACTACCTGTTCTTTAGCTTTTACTGTGTACTTCTGTCTCCCCATCTGGACCACAAATGACTTGAGAGTAGATAGAGCTCAGGTTTTTTGTTTTTTGTTTTTGAGATGGAGTCTCACTCTATCTTTGTTTTGAGATGAAGTCTCACTGGAGTGCAGTGTTGAGATCTCAGCTCACTGCAACCTCCATCTCCCAGGCTCAAGTGATCCTCCTACCTCAGCCTCCCGAGTAGCTGGGACTATAGGTGTGCACCACCATGCCAGATTAATTTTTGTACTTTTTGGTAGAGATGGCATTCCACCATGTTGGCCAGGCTGGTCTCAAACTCCTGACTTTAAGTGATCTGCCTACCTTGGCCTCCCAAAGTGCCCGGATTACAGGTGTGAGCCACTGTGCCTGGTCTGAGCTCAGATTTTAGATGTATTTCGTTTCCTTTCCCCTGGCATAGTCAGCTGCCCCTAGCATGTACTCTGCACTTAACCTGTGTCAACTGATGTCAGCTGAGCTCAGTGAAGATGGTTTTATGGAACTACACTAGTATTGTGTTGTAATGAGTTTTCCAGGAGCCCAGAACAGATTGGCTCAGAGCCAAACTTGATCTTTTATTTCATTCCTCACTTGATCTCCCCCCACCCCAATCTCTATGCGCACTTTCACCCCAGGCATTTATGAGACAGCTGGACATGATCGGGGATGTGATCAGTCATGCTGGGAGACAGTTATATGAGTGGCCCACAGAGAATGGGTCAAATTATTTGCAGTACAGTGCAGGGGAAAAAAAGCAACAACAGCAAAAGAGACATTCTAATATATTCCAGAGTACTCAGCTAACTGTAATGAATCCTTAGTTCTTTTCTAAGTTTAACCAAATTCCTGTCAAAGCATTGTGCTATTAGCTTGCAAAATTATATGTGCCTCTATCGTGGATTACCATTATAAGAAAGAATTATGCACTTTTAGCTGCTCAAGGAAAAGTAGTAACTACAAGATATTCCATTACTTTTCAATAGTGCTACCAATAACAATAAGCACTGAAGCAAATTTTCGAAAATGCTGAATTTTTTCATTATCGGGGAAAGTAATGATCCATATAAAAAAACTATGTTATCTATTGTAGTTTTCATATTCAATTCTTAAGTGCACCTTAATATCCAGGCCTTCTTCAAATTAGGTAATAAAGTTGTACTGAATTCAGTATTGGGGGTTTCATGGCAACATAGGTATGAGAAGGGAATTTAGAGTGAGTTTTCCAAAACGAGAAGCCTATGTTCTTTCCAGAAAGAAATCTCAGAAGGAGGTTATGATAATAAGCACATTGAAGAAGGAAAAATACAGAAAATATAACTGGAGTTGATATTTCATTAGCTCTTTTCATTAGCAGAGGAACAGTTTTTGTTGGCTAAAAGTTTCTCTAAAGCTTTCCAAAGGCTTGCGGCACAAAGGCATGGTCAACAATGCCTTTGGCCTGTGAAACAATGTCCTCTCGTATGAAACAAAACTCAATCTGAGACCCAAACCCAAAAGGTTGATCATAATACAACTCTTGGAAAAAGTGTTATGTCAAAGGGTATGTGAGTTCATTTCTATCTGAAGTAGACTGAGTTCCTAAGAACCTGGGTTGATTTTATGGTCTCTCCACAAGTGGCTTGGCTGGACTTCATACACAGCCAGGTGTCTGGCTAAGGTCATGCCCCTGATAAGATCTGAATACTCTGAAATCCCCAGGACAATCCTCAGATCAACTTAAATTTACAGAAACCCTTCCCGCTAGATGAGTTGAACATGGAACACGTTTTCTTGGAACCATTTACAACTTAACTGGGACTATACTTACAGCTACCAGTATAGATCCTGGACCCTAAGAATGACCTCAAAACTCAATTCAAATCAAGGAGTCATCCATCGTGTTCTTGCTTAAAGTGCAAGAACACGGGCTGCCTTGTGACTAGAGTTTTGAGTGAACATGGTAACCTCATATAAGGTAGAACTCCAGTGCAAATCACGTCCATGGCATTTCAATACAGCCCAGCTACTCACATAGCATATACAGTTTAGTTATTTTGTTTGTGTGTGTGTGGTTAAAGGAGACTTTTCACTGAAAAACAGTCAGGATCTAAGTAAAAATAACCATTCATCAGGAGCCAGGGATAAAAACTGACCAACATCTGCTGCCTGGCCATCCTCACCAGCCACTGGTTGACTCCCATTCCTGAGGTCTTGGTGTTCCTTTGTAACCACAAACTGCAGATAACAAAAAGGAGGGAGAGAGGATATTGTTATAGTTCACAAATTATCTCAACATACATTGAATCAAAGTCCATGGCTTTACGATGTTCATCCTATGGAAAGTGAAGGTCAGAAGAAAGACCCTGTGAAGTTTGTCTTTCTAGCTAAAGAGAGATTCGACATTCAGTGAAGAGCCTTGTGTTACTTTCTCTTAAAGCAACTAGGCACTACCAATATGTTAACTGAAGAATCTATTCTAATTATGGAATCTCAGCTTTTAGGTGATGGATTCCTGGAGGCCACTGATTTACCATAAGCAATCCAAGAATTCATAAGTATTCTAAGAACTGCCCACAGGCCAGGGAAATAATATCTCATATATGTATGCACTACAACTTTTCATACACACAAACGCACACACACATTAATAACACTCATTTAAACATGTACCAAGTTCTGAGTAACTTGGGGCCCTTAAAGGTACTAATCTTGTGCAATGACAGTTTTGCAAGCTGGTTGAACAGCCTAGGGACCTGGAATTTTAATAGGGAGGAACAGACAACAACAACATTTCTCTTCAGTCAGCAAAATGATTACTTTTGTCATTACTTGTGTTATCAAAAATTGATTGGGCACTTGCAATGCAGGCTGACCAGAGTTCACTGGCTCTCATTCACTTTAGATAGATTAGATATTAAAACAGATCCACGCTACAGGAAAGAAAAGAAGTGACCCCATACAACAGGGCAAAGGACATCATTTGGTGAATCCTTCCTTGTCAATCAGTAACCAGGGCAAGGACTGCACCAAGGTTTTGGCTGATCAGGCTCCATTGGTTCAGAAATGGGCACTCCACAGAAAGGAGCACACAATTCAGAAACAACAGAAAGAGGAGTAGAGAAGAATCTCTTTGCCCACATTTTCCTTTGAGAAAGGTGTAGAAAGGGATGATGAGTGGAGTCAATCAGGGAGAAGACAGGGAAATGTTGGTAAGGGAAGGGTGAATCCAGAGAACATGTATTTTCATTTTCTTACTTTTTATAATACAAATCATGCTTCATCTCCTCCTCATTAATGATCTCCCGCAGCAACGCATTGCAAAATAAACACAGGACCCACTGTTTAAAGACACATGCCCATTATTTCTGTCTCAAGTCAAAACCCAACCCTCTGCACTGCAAATTTTCTAACCTCATGCCTCTCTGCCAGAAGAACATAGGTCCCGGAATTCTGGGCTGAGGTGGGAAAAGCAGCTAATGGAACTAGATTTGTTTCTGCTGCTTCTCCTAGTTTGAGTGTTCAGCTCCCTCCTATTCCCTACAGCAGCAGTTGCTGTCAGGGACAGTTACAATGGCTGTGGGGGACTTAGCTCGGCAGCCCCAGGCCTCCTAGCATAGCTCTGAGCCAACAAGCTGCTCATGACAGCAGCAAATGCTTTTGATTTTTTAATAGACATATACAGATTGTGTTTCTCCTTCATTTCCATGATAATGAATTAATGAGATGAATTAAACCTGCTACTCAAAACCTGAATGAAATACCAGGTAGACTGACAAGTGAAATCTGGGTAATTTAGAAGTTCACAAAGTCATGAGCCCTCAAAGAAGCAAGTATATTCTAGAGCTAAGTCGTAGAATCACATACTTCTGGAACTGATAAAGACTGAAGGGATCTTAGAGATCATCTAATCTAAACCCTTTGTACTGAGTGGGGAGCAGAGGTCTGCATAGGTTAAAGGACTTGCTGAAGATTAGATAGCCAATTGGTGGGAAAATAAGGCTAGAATTCACATTCCTTCTAATTTTTTAGAGATAAAGTCTCACTCTGTCACTCAGGCTGGAGTGCAGTGGTGCTATCACAGCTCACTGCAACCCTGAACTCTTGGGTTCAAGTGATCCCCCTGCTTCAGCCTCTAGACTAGCCGGAACTGCAAGTGTGTACCACCACACCCAGCAAAGCTTTTCGTAAATCTTTTTAAAGAAATATGATCTTGCTATGTTGTCCAGGCTGGTCCCAAGCTCCTGGCCTCAAACAATCCTCCTGCCTTGGCCTCCCAAAGCATGGGGATTACAGGAATGAACAACCTTGCCCAGCCTCTATTTTTCCCCCCCATACTTGAGTCCAACCAAAAAAACAAGGAAACACTGGATGCCTATTACAGGTAGGAAAAGATGATCAATTGGTAGTCAAAAGCACAGTCACAGGAAAGCTACTTTCCGGGAATTCACAGTGAGTTGGGAACTGGGGAGTAGGGGAAATCATGTGGGACGGACCCCAAACATTGCTCCTCCATAACCTCTCTCTAATAGCTCTTCCCTAAGGATTCAACCCTCCATGGACCTGCCATACATTCCAGTCTCTTCCACAATACATACCACAAATAATGCCAACAGCACGCACTGAATCAGTCGTTAACTCTGACAGATTTCTAGAAATGGAAATTCCCTTAACTGATTCAAGAATGTGTAACCTGTTTCAAGACTGCCCTCTAGTGTTCCAAGATCTGTTACCGAAGTGGGTGATTTATGAAGCATCTTGAACTTCCCAAACCTCTGTGCTTTTTGGAAAACATTTGGATTGTCAGATAAAATAGAGAACCCAGTTAAATTTAACTTTGAATTTAAATTTGAACTTTCAGTATAAGTATAATTTAACTAGGCATTCTATATTTTTATTTGTTAAATCTGGCAGCTATTCTGCTACTGAAATTTAGGGAGTTGAAATGTGTATGAGAAAAGAAATATTAAGAAAATGAGAGCTGAGTGCAGGGCTCATGCCTGCAATTCCAGCACTTTGGGAGGCCCGGGCAGGTGGATTGCTTGAACCCAAGAGTTTGAGGTCAGTCTGGGCAACATGGTGAAACTCTGTCTCTACAAAAAATAGAAAAATTAGCTGGGCGTAGCAGTGTGTGCAAGTAGTCCCAGCTATTTGGGAGGCTGAGCTGGGACGATCATTTGAGCCCAGGAGGTCAAGGCTGCAGTGAGCAGTGGTTGGACCACTGTACTCTGACCTGGGCAACAGAGCAAGATCCTGAAAAAAAAGAAAGAAAGGAGAGAGAGAGAGAGAGAGAGAGAAAGAAAGAAAGAAAGAAAGAAAGAAAGAAAGAAAGAAAGAAAGAAAAGAGAAGAAAGGAAGAAAGGAAGGAAATTAGCATAATCTTGGGTTTTTAAGACATCTATCTGGAATGTGTCAACTAAAAATATGGAAAGTCTTCACATAACACATACAAATCTAAGTTATAGAATCTACATGAAAGAAAAAAATTCCAAAAAGTTATTGTGCCATTAAATTATGGCCTTATTATAACTCATCTGATTCCTTTAGTTAATGACACAGTTCCCCCACCCTCCCACCCAGGACCTCCCTAGCTGATGTGGTCTTGGCTAACATTGACACCAGCTGGAAGCTATAACCGATTCCAGTCATTCTGAACTCAGTGAAAAAATAGAAAAAATGAACAGGGGTTAATATCAAGGCAATTCCTTGCTTCATCGGCTTTGATCACATTACCCAAGGTTGAGGGCAAGAGGACATCCCATCCTCACTGTCAGCAGGCCTACGACTCCTCGCGTCTCTGCTTGACTCCTCAGAAGGATTCTTTGGATTTTTCGTTAGCAGCTTCTGAGTCCTATGATAAAGCCAAAATTTGAGACAATCTCACAACAAAACAAAATACTCAGCCCACTCAGTGATGGTCAGGGACAACTAACTATTTCTGCTACTAAAATTTCCGTTACTTGTGTGGGAGAGAAGAAATATGAAGATAACTAGGAACATAACATTAGAAGTTTAAGGCATTCTTTTCTGCAGAACTGAAAATACTATCCAGAGAGTGTTTCACTCTTTCCAACGTTCTGTGAGGTAGAGGGTGTGTGTGTGCCCGGGCGCACACGTGCACGTGCATGTATGCTCATGCACATTGAGGGGAATAGCCTTGCATTCATCCATTCACAGGTATCTATTGAGTACTAACTATACCCCAGGCACTGTCCTAGTACTGATGATATTGCAATGAAAAAACAACTTACTAATTTTGCAGGGAGGAGTGGGGCAATCTGTGGAAAAAATATCTCAGCAACTGTGTGAGGCAGACTATGTTAGCTCCATTTACAAGTGAAGCCACTGGGGCTTGGAAATGGCAGTGACTCAACTAAGGCACACAGCTACCAATGGTGGTGTAAGAAGTGGGTCATAATGACACAAAGTCTAGGCTGCTCTTACTGGTCCACTGCAATCTCTCACTCATAAAGAAATTAGAGGCAAAAACAGAAGGAGTGGATGACCCAATATAAGAAAGTCTCATAGTTGCTAAGCCAGGAAATACACTAGGTATCTTGCTTCCAAATCCAGTTTCTTAGAGTACTGTCTTGTTTGACATTCAGCACTAAGTCTATGCAGGGCACGGTGCCATTCACTAGGGCTGGGGGTGGGGAGATTTAGCATGGAGATGGATCCCCATCCTCAAAGCAGTAGCCTCTAGAGTGGTGCATCTGTGAGACTCCACAACAGCACTACTGTCCTGGGGCAGATAAGCAGCTTAATTGCCTCTAGGAATACAACCCTCTGTCAAAAGCCCTACCTAGACATCCCGGGAAGAGTGATAAGGATAGGAGGGGCTGCTGTGAATCTGGCATCACAGACAGCACCAAGAGATGGTATGGGTTATTATGTGTTTTAATCAAAGACTTCAAGGAAAAAAATGGAAGCAAGTGGCTAATATAAACAATTCCAAAGTTGCAAAGGTACAACATTGTAATTTGTACCAGTCAGAATGGCTATTAATAAAAAGTCAAAAAACCAAAACAAAACAAAACAAAAAAACAGATGCTGGTGAAATTTTGGAGAAAAGGAAACACTTATACACTGTTGGAGAGAGTGTAAATTAGTTCAACCATTATGGAAAGCGGTATGGTGATTCTTCAAAGAATTAACTGCAGAACTACCATTTGACCCAGCAATTCCATTACTGCGTATATACCCAGAGGAATATAAATCATTCTACCATGAAGGCACATGCATGTCAATGTTCACTGCAGCACTATTGACAATAGCAAAGACACGGAATCAACCTAAATGCCCATCAATGACAGATTGGATAAAGAAAATATGGCACATATACACCATGGAATACTATGCAACCATAAAAAGGAATGAGATTATGTCTTTTGTGGGAACATGGATGGAGCTAGAGGCTATTATCCTTAGCAAACTAACACAGGAACAGAAAACCAAATATCACATGTTCTAACTTACAAGTGGGAGCTAAATGATGGGAACTCAGGAACACAAAGAAGGGAACAACAGACATTGGGGGCTACCTGAGGGTAGAGGGTGGGAGGAGGAACAGGAGCAGAAAACATAACCATTGGGTACTGGGCTTAATAACTGGATGATGAAATAATCTGTACAACAAACCCCAGTGACACAAGTTTACCTGTGTAACAAACCTTCGCATATACCCCTGAACCTAAAATAAAAGTTTAAAAAACCCACAAAAAAACAAAGTTATAGTTTGTGATGAAATACTTCCTGTTGATTTTCTTACAAGGGAGTCCTTCCAAGAAATCACACGTTGTAAACTAATAACATTAGAATACCTGAAAAATTTATTTAGTTTCACAAACATTAGACTTTTTCATTTTGTTTTGTTTTTGAGACAGAGTCTCCCCCTGTCACCCAGGCTGGAGTGCAGTGGTGCAATCACAGCTCACTGTAATCACTGCCTCCCTGGCTCAAGTGATCTTCACACCTTAGCCTCCCGAATAGGTGGTACTACAGCTGTGCTCAGAAAGAATTGTACAACCCTGGATGCATTTCAGTGAAAAGAAAAAGAAAGGGTTCTGACGAGCTTTCTTTTTGAAGGAATAGTCCTTTCACTTCTGATTTTAGGTGTATGAGAGTCTGAGGTTGAAGATACTCTTATAGGTATATAAAGTCTATAGTCATCTTTCAGTTGAACTGGTCTTTGAATTCTAAGTTTAAAAAGGCAGCAATTTGCTGTTAGCTTTCAATCCAGATCTCTGAAAAATGCCTATAGAACATAAGACATACTGTGTCATAACACAACAAATAGGAAAAAATGCTTAATAATTATGGCACGCATGAACTTAAGTTTCTAGTTTCCATTTTTTTCCCCTGTCTTTTGGCAATGGTCCAATGGGATGAACATTGATCATTCAATATTCTTTCTACATATATCCAAGATATTGATTGCACACCAGGCTAAAAAGTCCAATGTTATCGATGGACTACTGAATTAAAATGTCAAGTTTGTGCCTAAGAATCTTGTCTCTCAAGAGGTGCTAGAAAAGGGCTTAGAGCATATGATTCTTTTGGGGGAAGGTTACAGTTCATAGAAAATCAAAATAATAACAGATAGCATTTATTAATTCCTATATGCCAGACCTACACTAAAGCCTTTACTTAGGTTAACCCAATAAATTTCACAATACCCTTAAGATAAGTACTATTCTTGCTCCTACTTTATAGCAAAGGGAATTAATGAAAACAGAGATTAGGATACATGTCTGGTGTTATTTAGACACTAACTTGGATTTGAACCTGTATAATCTGATTCCAGAGCCTGTGCTCTTAACCACTACACTAGGCTATAGCAGGATCTCTGATAAGTACATCTTGGCTGATATGTTGAATTTTCCAGAACACAAGACAGTTGCCACTTGAGTGGTTGTGTAGTACCTGTAAATGTGGTTAAATTTCTATCTACAGATGGTGGCAGCAGATATTTTGTACATTCTCAGAGAATTGGGACCTATTAGTCAAGTGGGTCTTAGATCCTCCAGCCACGAAATGATAAGATTGAACTAGATAATTCCATAAAGTCCCCTTCAGCCCTAAAGTTTTGTGACTCACTGATTTTGTACAGCACAAACCATAACAGTATATAAAATGCTTTTCAATATTGATGATAATAGAGGAAGCTGTCCTACTTTCTAAGAAAACAGAAAATGAGCAGTGTGATGCCTGTACCTGCATCCTAATGTAGTGTTAGTTTTAAAGAATTAAATGTATAAATGTTATTGTTCTACAGTTTTTAACTGTTAACTTGAAATTATTAAAAGCACAAAATCTGAGGACCAGAAATTTCCTTCCAAGTTAGGGAAGATACTGATTTTCTTTTATGACAGTTAATATTTTGTGGGAAATCAACTCAATGGAAGACAGCCACAAAAAATTATAGTTATGCAGGCTATAGGGGGAGCATATAAAATTAAATGAAGAAAGTGGAATGTAAAACCATATTATGATTGATAAATAACACATATACTATGCAGGTGTATGGACAATGACTGCAGTAGAACAAGGAAAAAGTAAAAGCACTGATGTTTCAGAGCAATGAAATCCTGAGCTAACAGTAAAAATTGTCCTGTTATTTCACTTTATTTTTGGACATGGAGTCTCACTGTATCACCCAGGATGGAGTGCAGTGGCACAATCTCGGCTCACTGCAACCCCTGCCTCCCAAGTTCAAGTGATTCTCGTACCTCAGCCTCCCGAGTAGCTGAGATTACCAGCGTGCATAACCACGCCTGTTACTTTTTGCCTTTTTAGTGGAGACAGGGTTTTCCCATGTTGACCAGGCTGGTCTCGAAATCCTGACCTCAAGTGATCTGCCCGCCTCGGCCTCCCAACGTGCTGGGATTGCAGGCATGAGTCACTGTGCCCTGTCCACCTCACGTTTTAAATGTAGTATGTAGATGTTCATCTCAAGGAGGCAGGCATTCCCCTGGGAGGTCTTAGAAAGAGGTTTCCAGTACCAAAGGAAAGACAGGGTCACCTGTAGTAGTGGGCACCCCACAGGCTCAGGAGGAGCAGCACGACAAGCACCACCACACAGACAGCCACCACGGTGACCTTCTGCTGCTGCCCGTGGCCAGCGTGACGCAGTTCCCACCACTTCAGGTCTCGGTACTGACATCGCTCCCCGATGTAGCCAACAACACAGCTGTGACAACACACAAACAGAGGTCATCAGAGATGCCTGGCCAAAAACGCTGTTAGTTTTGACACTTGATATTCAGTTGTCTCTCAACCTTTGCATTTCTAGACTCAGGTCTTTGGAAGCATATAGAAAATCCATCAGGGGTCAGTTGAAAGCGCTATGAGTTACAAGTTAATGCAGCATGGACTTCTCCCTTTCGTCTGTTTGCTCTGGGATTTATGGGGGATTATTTGCATACTGCCTCTATAAGGCATTACAGGACATTGATTAAAGATCAGTTTCTGTTAGGCTAAAATCCTGAGGAGCCACCTTTTAAAACCAACACAAAGCAACTCTGCCCTAAGAGCCAAGGGAGTTTTGGAAACAAATGTTTGGCCAGATTGCAATGAGTATAGGTGAAAGGAAAGGAGAATTTGAAGGCAGAGTTCCTCACTTGAAACCAGGCTATAAAAGAAAAATGTGTGTAGCTTCTGAACAGAACACATAACTTAGTCTGCGGAGAAAACTTTTTTCCTTTAAAGAAAAAAAATCACTACTAGTGCAAGGGAAGACCCAGTAACAACATACATACAGGCATCGCCTATTTTCTTCAATGGGGAAAAAGCTGTATGGAGGGAAAAGGATGCTCGCCCACAAACACCCTGCTGTCCCACTAGTGAAACTCACTAGAGTGAACTGCTGAACTTTTTTGAAGTAAATGAAGCAATGCTGCCATCTACTGGGAATGTGCATTTCCAGACACGATTAAGATCTCAGGTAAACATCTGTATTCTATTATCCTTTGCAAAAGCATCAACTTTGAAAAACATCGTATTAAACACTCTGTAATGCCCACTTATTAAAAATTCCTTCCTTTGGGCCCTGGATCAACTATTTATTCATCCATGTCCCCACTTTATTCCAAAAGGACTTAAAGGAATAAAAATACAGAGAACTGACACCAGTGCCCATAGTGAGAAGAGGCAGCATGGACAAAACACTGGACAGAGCTCCAGAAGATCTGGGCTCTAGGCCTGTCTCTACCTTTAGCTGGTCAGAGGGGCTGGGTAACTCACTCACAGAGGAAAGAAGGAAATGGATTAGTACCTGTTAACCATCTTGTATGTTTGACACCTTGTTAGGCACTTTTACTCATTTTATTTTTGATGGCATATTCTCATATTTTGGATGAGGAAACTGAGGCTCAAGTAGTTTGTACGAGGTCACACAACTATGAGTGACAGATTTGACTCCAATGGTTCTCTGATTTCAAAGCCTATGTTCTTTCTACTTTACCATGCTGCTTCCAAAAAGAGTTTTATGCTCTATTCACCTCTGAAAAGCTATCTTCTAGAACTAATCGTGCAAGAGATACCACGATCTGAGTGCAGAAGCATAAAGGACCATCATTATTCCAGGTTTTCTTGGGTGCTGTTTTCATTCTAGCTATCTTTGGTTACGGCCATTTACTACCAATGCCTAGCAGCACCACTTTTAAACTGCTGGATGTTAATGGGCCACACCTCTGATCCTTTCAGAAAGTTTGGGGTCTTGAGGAATATGTCAGTCCCTTGGCCAAGAGTCCTGGAGATCCAAGTCAGCTGCAATAGCAGAGCCTCACTGAGTCTTATAAGAGCCCAGAATAGTCATTCAGCATTTTCCAAGGAGGGAGGGGGACACAGGATACTAGTTCTTTGGTTATGAATTAGTTCTTCTGTTAAACCAAACAAAAGATTCTCTGGCCAAATAAGTTAGCCTTTCCATAGTCAAATAATTTTGAGACATTCTAGACTCAATACAGATAAACAAGGCTTTTTTTTTTTTTTTTTTTTTTTTTCCTCTCCGTCACCCAGGCTGGAGTGCAGTGGTGCCATCACAATTCATTGCAATGTCAGCCTCCTGGGACCAAGCAATTCTCCCACCTCAGCCTCCCAAGTAGCTGGGAATATAGATGTGTGCCACCATACCCGGCTAACTTTGGGAGGCTGAGGCAGGCGGATCACAAGGTCAGGAGATCGAGACCACCCTGGCTAACATGGTGAAACCCCGTCTCTACTAAAAATACAATAAATGCTGGTGGGTGCCTGTAGTCCCAGCTACTTGGGAGGCTGAGGCAGGAGAATGACGTGAACCCAAGAGGTGGAGCTTGTAGTGAGCCAAGATCGCGCCATTGCACTCCAGCCTGGGAGACAGAGCAAGACTCCTTCACCAAAAAAAAAAAAAAAAAAAAAAATTGGTAGAGATGGGGTCTCCCCATGTTACCCAGGCTGGTAAACAAGACTTTTTAATGTGTTGTGGTATACGCTGAATCAAGAATTGAGGGCTAGACAGAAGATTAGAAATTATGGTTTAGGAGTCACGCAGTTGGAGGCTACAAGATTCTGAACCTCCCTATATTGCTCCTAAGATCACTGCTTGAAATATTCTATAGATCCTGCACTGGATGGATCAGCTGACACCACCCAGATCAATGAACTGGCTCATCTGAACTTGTGGCCCCCACCCAGGAACTGACTCAGTGCAAGAAAACAGCTTCGACTCTCTATGATTTCATCCCTGACACATCAGCACTCCCGGCACACTGGCTTCCCCTAACCCACCAAGTTGTCCTTAAAAAGTCTGCTCCCCGAATGCTCAGGGAGACAAACTTGAGTAATAATAAAATGATGGTCTCCTGAAAAAAAAAAAAAAATTGAGGGTAGAGTATGTTGCATCTCTCAACGTGATTTGACCATACGGCCTGTTTTTAAGAAGCATTTCACAGCACTCATGTTGGGGGATCTTGGTCCAAAGGAGACCTGCTCAGAAGGGTGGCTGAAAGACAGAATGAATGAGGACCTCCTCTGAGCCCAGGTTTGGAGCCTCCTGAGCATCTCCAAACCAGGAAATCTTTGAGGAATACCTCGGGCATGGAGACTCTCAACTCTCACTTCTGCTGCATCACCCCGGGGGCACCCTGTGGTTTCCTGTGGCTGAGGGGAACGTCCACTGCCTCTAAGAAAGGAAGGAAGAGCTGGCTCTTCCAAAACCTGCTTACAGCATGAAGAATACTCTGTACAGAATGACGCCCGCCTAGGAAGTGTTTCTAATGAAAGTTGGACCGGTAAAGCACTTCCTAGAGACTTGTTATTATGGAATTAATAAAACATAAGGTGAGGTCATCAGGGCAGGAGGAGGCAAGGGTTGAATAGTTAATTAAACCACATTTTAATTAAATATACAATTTAAACAAAGTTATGATCCAGATTACTGTGAACTCTGGTAATATTTTAAATATTGCTTTAGATTCAAGGTCCTTAAATTTGAGTCTTATCTCCAGTTTGTCATTTGTAGCAACTCATGTTTAAAACATTATCAGGGAAATATGATATTTTCATCAGGATTTAATGACAGAAAGAAAAGCAGTGTGCTGAAGAGTTCATCAATCATTTAATAAATGGATGCTATCAGATCCAAATGAAAACATTGTTCTAAATGCAATATGTAGTACCCTTTATATTATTATAATGATTTTTATAATCTAAAGTATCATGGAGGAAAACAACCATGACCTAATAAATTTGGACATTTGTTTTTGTAATTTCGTTATTTGGGATGATCAGAAACAATGAACAGGCAAAACCAATTAGATTCTTAACATTAAAACTAGCAATAACTATTTCAAATACCCAATTTATCATAGGTTAGGAAATTACAGCATGTAAATATAAATATAAAAACAGAATTCTATAAGGACTAAGTCATTTTTACTAGTATCCATGAGCAATTTTTCACTAGTTTTGTCATGTGGACATGATTTCTAGTGCAAGGCCATATGCTTTGTCACAGAATATAGCTTACTCTTCCATGCATTTAGTCATTCTGTTCATTATTACTGATGAAATAAGAGAAGACTTTAAGGTTATAGTAGCTATTTGTGAGGATCAGACTATTTCATCACCCCTCCCTCAGGCACAGCGAAAAGTATCAATGGATCAGGAGCCTAACCCTGGGAGACCTATTTGTTTTTTTTGGTATCTATCAGTTTCCTCCTATTGCCTTGAAAATATGAAATGAATTAAAAGTAAAATTTGAGGCAGAACTGGCTATTGTGGGTTTGGGTTTTGTTAAAGGGTCCATAGGAAAGGTTTTCGGAGTGAGCACAGTGGGAGCACCTCATAATGTTAGGGCTTCCTCAAATCTCCTTTCCAGGTTGACACTTCACCCACTGTGAAACCCTCATGGGAGCAAAAAGGGAGCAAAAAGCAGCAGCTGCAGTATCAGCAATTGTTACTAAACAACAAAATGCAAACGTCAACTGTTAGGAAGTGAAGAAAAAATATACATATATTTAGTTTTGGAGAAAAATATTTTTGGACTCTGGCAAGAAGTCCAGTGTGAATAGGTAAGAAACTTTTATAAATCCAGAAACAGATCACGATGCTCACACATAATGTAAAGCACATTTGATGGAAAAAAAAGTTTCAAGGAATTATCTCACACACTTAAGTTTTTCAACCAGGATGAGACATTTAATCCCTAGACTATACTAGTAGTAACATCAAATTATTTCAGTAAAAGGGGAAATCACCAACTCCTTAGATTCATACTTATCACCAGTAACTGGAAGGGGGCATTATGATACACAAGGAGAATGCAATGAAGTGCACACACATGGTTCATATGTGTATGTTTATATTTTTCCAGAAGAACATCTAATTGCAGAAAAACATCCTAAGTATACATTTTACAAATTAGCTACAAGTTATGGACTGAATAGCATCTCTCTGTGCCATCAGCAAGACAGTTTAACTTACTTGCATGCATACTTGTCCAATGCTTCAATATACATGCACACACCATCATGGAGGCAGTATCCATCGTGGGACAGTGGACATCCAGAGTCACTATTTCTTACGGAATAGTGGTGGCCATCTTCCCTGAGGTGAGGGGGTGGAGTAGAGTCTAAAAGAACCCAAGACATTACTTTTACTTTCTGAAGGGATTAGTGTCATTCGAGTATCAACATCAGGAACTAGTTTCTGTGAATAGTTTGTGACATAAATCTTTTAGTTACAGAAGAACTACTAGAAGGGACATTAGTTTCACTTTCCTAGCCGGGCCTTAGTCATTCACTATGAAACCAGCCGTTCCTCCTTTGGGCTCAGTATTATCTGATATGTAAAGCATATTGGAGGCAGGTAAAAGAATGGCCAATCCTAAGTCGCCATGTGAATTCAGAGTCACTAATCTCATACAAACAAATCTGTCACACACAAATGTACACTAACCATGTGAAGTGACAGTTAGCTTCAAGGTCTCTCTGAACAACTGGTAACTCTATGGTTTAAAACCTACCCATCAATGCACAGTCCATTACCTCCAATATCATGCAGTCTCAAAAATTTCTTTCTCACAATGCTTTCTTCTAAAAACTGACTTTCAGAGGAGCCCTCAAGGACAAGACTGTAGCAACTCTGACAGGAAGAAAATGTTCCCCTAACAGAGGGAATGCCAAAGTATAATAGTAAAGTCTCTTTTATGGAATGGTTCACTGCTTCCTAAAAGTTAAACATGTGCAGCTGACTATATAAATATAAGCAGTTTTCAATACCTTTAAGAAGAGCAAATTATTTGAGAAAAATAATATGCTAAAAAAAAACAGAGACCAACTAAGCACATAATTTTTCTTCTTAGGATGTTTTCTGCTTATAGGGCTGACAGGCAAAAAGTGGGCAGTGATGGGAAAGACGCCCATCCTGGTCTCCAGGGTGTAGTGGAAGCCAGCTCCCCTTCTGGGGTGCTGATGGTGAGATGATACCGCTGTTACGGGAAGAAGGTTCAGGAAGCAGGAGTCAACCATTGTGAATATTGAAAAAAGAAAGAGAAGAGAGCTGGAGTTCTAATTCAGAACAAGAAATACTGCCTTTTTAAAGTAATATTTTAAAATTCTTAAAAGTGATTTAAAATGCTGAGTCCAGACATTCTCACCCACCTGCCTAGCCTGGCAAAATTTATCCAGTAGTCCCACAAATCGACATCACAAATAGGGAGATTAGTTGCACAGTTAAAGAGAGACACCCATGTTCCCATCTTTATTGGATTGTGAGTAATAAAAAAGGATTTATTCCAGATGCTATTAAATTAAGAAAACCTGGACCATTTCAAATTCTCAAGCCCAGCATCGTCCTAATCAGGCAGGTCAGCTCTGCAGCCTGACTGAACTGAATGATTTTTAGAATCTCTAATGCAAACAGAGATTAGGGTGTAGAATATCCCTGAGCCAAGTCCCTCCCCTTCACTGCAGACCACCCACCAACCTACCAGGGCAAATCAGTCCTGGTTCAGACAGGCGCCCAGCACACATGCAGGTGTAGCCTCCCTCTGTATTTGTGCAGTTGGCATTCTCTCCACAGCTGTGCACCCCCAGTTGGCACTCATCAATATCTGTCAGAAAAGACAGAGTAGGGGAGAGAAAAATGGGGTACAGAAAAATAAGAGGGTTTTACAGTTGGACAGCCTCTGGAAGAGGAGCTTCGTCAGCTTCCGTCATGCTCTATGTTCTCAGAGCCCTATGCATTTTTAGGTTTAAAGGGACTTTCACGAATGTTGGAGAGATGAAGTAGGTCCTACAATGCATGCCCATGCAGGTGTTCTTTTCCTTTTTTGTTTCTGTTTGTTTGTTTGTTTGTTTGTTTTAAAGACTCTTGCTTGGTTGCTGAGGATGAGGTACAGTGGTGTGATCATGGCTCATTGTAGCCTTGACCTCCCAGGGTCAAGCAATTCTCCCAGCTCATCCCACCAAGTAGCTTAGACCACAGGCTCGCACCATCATGCTTGGTTAGTTCTTGTTTGTTTGTTTTTTAATGTTTTTGTAGAGAACAGTGTCTTGCTATGTTGCCCAGGCATGTCTCAAACTCCTGGCCTCAAGTGATCCTCCTGCCTTGGCCTCCCAGAGTGTTGGGATTACAGGCATCCTGAGAGAGGCTGGAAGCTTTCTTCCTGCTTTGAAGGAAAGGAGATTTCCCAGAGTTGGAGATTAGTAAACGATCTCTAGGCAAACATTTAGAAGTTCAGATCCTAAAGATTCATACTTAACTTTTTTGAATAGATATCCTGTCATTGGCATACATATTATATCAAATATAACAGTTTTGCTTTTTTATGTAAGTATAAACTATATCAGAAAAACCATCCTTTCTTTCCCGACGACCCACCATTTTTTCTTTCTCAGTTATTGCCACCCTAACATTTAGGGCCTCTCTTCCTCTCAATTTTACATTACTGCAAGAACAGCCTTACTCATTCCTGGATCCCATGTTTCCTCCACGCCATGCATAAACACCAGTGCCACATTATTCTCCCTCCAGCACAACGATGATAAACCCGTCATTGCACCACTTTACTCAAATGCTGCCAGTGGCTCTCTGTTGCCTAGAACTTTGCTGTCCAACTTGCTAGCCACTGCCATATGAGAGTATTGAGTACCCGAAATGCATGTAGTTCATATTGAGATGTGCTGTGAGTATAAAACGTACATTAGAGTTTGAAGACTTAGTACCAAAATAAAAAAGAATATTAAGTAACTCAATAATTTTTATACTGATTATATATTAAAATGTTAATATTTTGGATATATTTGAATACATAAAATATTATTGCAAAAATTCATTTCACCTGTTTCATTTTACAGTTGTAGTGTGGTTAGTAGAAACTTTGGGACAACACTGACTGACTGACCCTCTGCCAGTTTCACTGGAGAAGTGAAACCTCAGTAACTAACCCTCAGATTTTAGTCTTCTACAGAAGTAACCCAACCCATCTGTTACAGGCTGAAATGTGTCCCTGCCCCTCCAATTCATATGTTGAGCCCCAACTCCCAAAGTGACTGTATTTGAAGAAAGCGTCTACCAAGAGGAAAGTAAGGCTACATGGGGTCCTAAGGAAGGGGTCCTAATCCAGTAAGATTGGTGTCCTTAAAAGAAGGGGAAGAGAAAACAAAAGAGGAAGAGAAACTAGAGCATTCTCTCCCTCTCTGTCTCTGTCTCTCTCTTTCTCACTCTCTCTCTCTCTCTGCACATCAAAGAGGAAAGGCCATGTGAGAACACAGTGAGCAGGTGGCCATTTGCAAGCCAGGAAGAGATCCTTCATCCAAAACCAAATCAGCCAGCACCTTGATCTGGGACTTCCAACCTCCAGAACCATGACAGGATACATTTCTGTTGCTTAAGCCATCCAATCTAGGATATTTTGCTACAGGATACACTACCTTATCAGCCTTAGTTTCTGTTCTTCCCCTCATATAACCTAAACTTAGTGCTCAACTAGGCTACTCTCTACCCTTAATGGCAGTCATGTGATCTGTTCATGTCTGGACTCTTCCCATCCCTTCACATTTCTGCAAATGAAATTACTTATCCCCCATGCTCCTTCCAAAATGACACTTCCTCCCCGAAACCTTTCCCAATACCTCAAACAGATGTTTCTCCCAGTTCTGAACTTTCATTGTGGTTTTTACTTCGCTTATGATGTGCACTCTTCTTCATCACTGATCACAGCTATATTTCTTTTAGGTTACATGTTCCTTGCAATCGAAGACTACCTTTCTCATCCTGATATTTCTCACGGTTTCTAGTACTGTGGCCTTACTCTTAATAGGGGCCAAATAAATATTTAACACATTGAATTGCTATCCTGGATGGCCCAAACCAACTCTTTTATGAGTTTCTGTTATAATTTCAATAAACTATTACCTTGACAGAGAGAGCTTTTCCAAAGCAAAGACAAAGATGTATGCTTGACCAATAAACTCAACTACTCTTAATAATAAGAAGGATAACACTTTTTTTTACATAGCACTTTTTATATGCCAGACAAGGTTCAAACTATTATAACTACATATATATATGGGGTGAGAAGAGAGAGTGAGAGCGAGCTGGGGGAGAGAGAACAGAGGAGCAAGCCCACTGCTTCCACGGAGTCTGAGGACTCTGTGCCAACCACGCAGGCAGGGCGAGCACACCCCATTGCGTGCTTGTTACTGGAAGGAGATGAGTTAGTAACAGTGTGAGAAACCAGAACCTAACGAGTCTAAACATCCAAGAAGAGATATCTTCCTTTCTCTTCAAAGGAAATTAAATATGAAGTCTGCTTGTCTAAATTATCTATGGGCCTGCTTAATTAGAGCAGTGACATTTTCCTGACTGACAGCCAAATATGTGCTTAAAAGAGTGTTTACAGATGTCTGTGGATTCCACAAAACTAATCCTATAAAGGTCTGATTTAAATCAACCAGATTCAAAAGATTGATAGTTACTGATATTTCATCTTTAACCTTAACAAGTGGGAGAAAGCAGTATCATTTGAGTTTCTTATCAGTTTCTTATGTTTTCAGAAAGAGGGAAAGAAAATACTGAAAGAGAAGTTTTAAAGCGCTGTAAAACTTCAGATAATCACTTCCCCGTGCTTCAGATGGCTTCAGGCAGGTTTTCACTTGTACATGATGTGATGCTACTGACACCTGGAAAGGTACGAGACATCCAAGACGCGAACTCCCAATCCAACGTGCCACACCCAGACCTTGCCACAGGATGGGGATTATGAAAGAGGGTTGAATCATTCTTTACTTGTATCTCAATGTCAGTGGCTTGACTCTCCCACCTATTGAACTTACCAAGAAGTGCGAGAGGAGCCCTTTGACAAGCCACACCTCCTTTTCTTTACACACACAGCAGTGACTTCCAACAAACTGTCATCACCTCTGCAGTTCACCACATTTCTCTTACCAAATTCACTGACAAGTAAATGCTGTCCAGCTCCCCACATGATGGCTCAAGGTGGGAAGTATTGGTGAGACACTGGTGTCACTCAAACCCCAGAAAGAATCACAAAGGCAGAGGAGTAAGCAGCCTCCAAAGGGGCTTGAAGCTGACCGGAGCAGTCATAACACAAGGGCACAAACTTGACTGTTCACCAAGAATGGAAATATCTCAGTTTCAGCAGTCGCACAACTCTTTAAATCTTGACATGTGTGTCACCCCAATTATATCCTGTCTTCTCTCTGCTCACTGCACCCACACTGTTTCCTGATTTCTGAGGCCTGCCTCTGCCCTCCTCCCTTGGCACATGCGTCCTCTTACCAAGACAGTGAATCCCATCTCCTCGGTAGCCTTCTGAGCACTGGCAGACATAGCCGCCTTCGGTGTTGATGCACTTGGAGGAGGCAGGGGGGCACACTGGGACACCCATCTCACATTCATCTATATCTGTGGGCAAAATTAGGAACTAGTACAATATTTAGGCAATCCTGATATAAATGGGACTAGTTGGAAAGAATAAGCATAATCGTATATTCAATTCTTATTCAGTCCTTTACAGGTGCTGTTTGCCAACATCATGCACGCCCTGCATCTTGGACATAAAGTTCACAAGTTACTGCTGAATCAGTCTTTCCAGAGTTCCCACCTATCCGATTAGGCAAATATGTAAACAAATCACTTTCTGCCAGAGTTTCAGACCGTAAGGACTGAGATCTTTCCAGCAGTCATTAAATTTTAATTTTGAGGCTATTAATATGAAAGAGGAACCTATCCATTAATCTATTCATTTGATTAAAACTTATGACCTAAGCTTCTGGGGCAAAAACAACAGTTGTGCTTTCATTGGAATTGGTGAAGTCATAAACTTGACTTCAACTCAAATTCATGCTTCTGAAGCTAATTATAAATTCTTCCCCTTAATGTCAACTGCATATATTGCATAATCATAAAATTGTACTATAAACTCAATGTCGTATGTTTACATTTGTATAAATATGTTTATAGGTCTCATTTTCTAGGCATGTCATCAATTTTTTTTTTTAGCTAACATCAAATAACTTACTCAAACCTGCTGATTACATAAATCCTCCTGGAGCTTTTGAGTCAGAAAGATCAGAAAGAATGTTTCTGGTTCACTATTGTCCAAATATGTGTATTTGCCCTTTGCTCTTACCAGAACATAGTTTTCCATCCCCAGCAAATCCTTTCAAACACTGACACGTGACATCCTCTCCCTCTGAAACACACCGAGCATACGTGCTGCATCCCACAGGAGCACAGTCATATTGATCTGCAAATAGCAAGAATCCCGTGCAGTTATTTCCAGACAGAGAAGAAAATGGACTTTAATGTTCTGGTTCTGCAGAACAGTCCACCATTTCCTTTCCAAAGTTCTGGGACGGGTTAATCTCCAAATAGAAACACTTAGTTGACCTATAAACTACATCTACTTTAAAAGATCCATAGCTGGCTGGGTGCAGCGGTTCATGCTTGTAAACCCAGCACTTTGGGAGGCCAAGGGTGGATTACTTGAGCCCAGGAGTTTGAGACCAGTCTGGGCAATATGGCGAAACCCTGTCTCTACTAAAAACATGGTGGTGTGTGCCGATAGTCCCAGCTACTTGGGGGCTGAGGTAGGAGGATCAGGAGACTGAGGCTGCAGTGAGCCAAGATGGTGCCACTTCTCTCCAGCCTGGGTGACAAAGTGAGACACTGTCAAAAACAACAACAACAACAACAATGAGATGCATAGTCCCATAGCCATGTTTCTGTTTATGTGCTCTCAAAGAACTTTAGTCTTAAAGCACTATCTGATGTTCAAGGAACCCTATATGAACTTATTTATAATTTTTAAAAGCATTTGCAATGTAAATTATAAAATTGCTAGAAGCAAATAGACTCAAATTTGAAAGGCCTGTTGCTTATTTAAAAACTTCCCAACCATTTGGACAACAAAAGGAGTCAATCTATTCTTATTCCCCAAAGACACACAGACTAATAATTAGCAAGTAGATCTATGCACCAACATGGCAAAGAAATTCAATCATAAAAAGATTTACTGCCAATTTACTAATATCATATATAAGAGAATATGTATGTCACAATGTGTGTTTATTATCAAGATTTATGTAGTGACTTGCACACCTCAAGGCACTTTTACAAAGTCATGAACCATACAAGTTAAGTGCAGTAAATGGATCATTTCATTTCATACTCCATTGAAATGCAAGTGCCCCGGGGGACAGAGTTACCTGTTGAGCCATGAACATGAGCAAGTTTTTTTTTCTTTGCTTTACTTATGTATGTAATCATTCTCCAAATGCCACCCCGCCCTACTTTTTTGGAGTCAGGGGAATCTGACATACCACAGTAGGATATAAATTATCATCTGTCTATTCATTGGTAAGCTTGCTCATCTGAGTACAGAAGAGATTTCTTAAAAAGCCCTCCGGGCCGGGCGCGGTGGCTCAAGCCTGTAATCCCAGCACTTTGGGAGGCCGAGACGGGCGGATCACGAGGTCAGGAGATCGAGACCATCCTGGCTAACATGGTGAAACCCCGTCTCTACTAAAAAATACAAAAAAACTAGCCGGGCGCGGTGGCGGGCGCCTGTAGTCCCAGCTACTCGGAAGGCTGAGGCAGGAGAATGGCGTGAACCCGGGAGGCGGAGCTTGCAGTGAGCAGAGATCCGGCCACTGCACTCCAGCCTGGGCGGCAGAGCGAGACTCCGTCTCAAAAAAAA
>NC_037672.1:106840685-106867730 GCF_003255815.1 Theropithecus gelada | reverse complement strand
TCTTTCTTTCTTTCTTTCTTTCTTTCTTTCTTTCTTTCTTTCTTTCTCTCTCTCTCTCTCTCCCTCTTTTCTTTCTTTCTTTCTTCCTTCCTTCCTTTCCTTCCTTTCCTTCCTTTCTTCCTTTCTTTCTTTTCTTTCTCCTTCCTTCCTTCCTTCCCTCCTTCCCTCCTTCCCTCCTTCCCTCCTTCCCTCCTTCCCTCCTTCCCTCTTTCCTTCCTTCCTTCCTTCCTTCCTTCCTTCCTTCCTTCCTTCCTTCCTTCCTTCCTTCCTTCCTTCCTTCCTTTCTGTCTCTCTCTCTATTTTTTTTTTTTTGACAGAGTCTCTGTCATTCAGGCCAGGCTGGAGTGCACTGGTGTGATCTTGGCTCACTGCAACCTCCACCTCCTGGGTTCAAGTATTTCTCCTACCTCAGTCTCCTGAGTAGCTGGGATTACAGGCACGTGCCACCATGCCTGGCTAATTTTTGTGTTTTTAGTAGAGACGGGGTTTTGCCATGTTGGCCAGACTGGTCTTGAACACCCGACCTCAGGTGATCTGCCCGCCTCGGCCTCCCAAAGTGCTGGGATTACAGGTGTGAGCCACAACACCTGGTGCCATTTCCACTTTATTGTTAACAAATGTTGTAAGGAAGAAGATATCAAGATCAAATAAATCAGAGATACATTAAATTAAACACATACACACAGATTTATTTACTGTAGGTTTTGTGCCTCGTGAATCTCCAAACTGGAGCATGTAATATAGCTGGAGCATGTAATATAGAATTTCCAAACGTTTTTGGTTATAGAACACTTTTTTTTCGCATTTAGATAAAATAATATAACTAAGAGTAAGCTGTTCTGTGGATTGATAGATGTTTTCCCTCAAGGGTATTTGGAGGGAAGTAGTTTGGAGGTTTGCAGAACTTTAGATGAGATAGTCTAAGGTTAATAAAGAAAGTGTTTCTCAACTTGCAGAAGTAGGGCTTGATGAGTTTCTAGAAAGCAGGAAGAAATGGAAGAGAGGGGGAACAAATGTTAGTATAAATGAAGATACTCTGGGTCAGACTAAAGTCTAAAGCCAGATGGCAAACTCAAATGTCAGACAAGTAACACACTTGTGTGAAGTTTGTTAGACTAGGCTATCTTACCAGCAGATTGGATTGTAAGACCTAACTAAAAGCATTCAAGTAATTTTTAAAAACACGTTGCCAGCTGATGGGAGTCACGCCTGTAGTCCTAGCACTTTGGGATGCCAAGGTGGGAGGATCACTTAAGCACAGGAGTTTGAGACCAGCCTGGGCAACATGGTGAGACCCTTTCTTGGAAAAAAAAAAAAAAGAAAGAAAAATTAGCCTGGTATGGTGGCACATGCCTGTAATCCCAGCTATCTGGTGGGCTGAGCCAGGAGGATTGCTTGAGCCCAGAAGTTTGAGGTTGTACGAGCCACGGCCACGCCACTGCACTCCTGCCTATACAGTAGAGCGAGACCCTTTTTATTTAGCGAGGTCTAAAGCCTGTACTTCTGCTTTTCGTTCAGTGACCCAACTCAGCTATAGCAGCTATCTAATTCAAATACGTGGAGATATTTTCAGTTTTGGAGAAAAAAAGAAGTAACCTATATTTTATATAAATTTCTCCTTTTCAGCTCAATTATCTTCTCTACTTAATGCTGCTTAGTTTTTGTGTGTGACACATTTCAGAGTATACAGCTTGTTCTTAAGTTCATTAAGAATATTATAGTATTTTTCTTTCCTTAAAAATATGATCTTTATCCTTTTTTTCTTCAGTGCTCTACAATGCATAGAACAATAATAATAAAGTTTAGGTAGTAACTAGTCATAATTAGGTACAATAAATATTTTAGTTTCGTCAAAGCCTTTTATGTATAGCCTGAATCAAGTAACCTTAATACGACGTAGCTTAAGTGAGTGTTCTCAAGACTTCACATCTAGAACACAGCAAACTTAATATATCTGTGTGCATTGTTGATAATTACCTATAGGTGGAATTACTGATTCTAATTTTATGAACCCGTAATGTGAACAGCTAAATGGCACATTAGCCAGGGAAAGAAAATTCTGATCTCCAGGTATCCCCACCAGCATTGTGGTGAACTCTCAAAGGCAGGGTGATATAACCATAGTATAAATGATTAGCAAATGATATTGAAGAATATCTTTAGCAGTTCTTGACTCTATAAATAGTTAAATGACACCTTTTCAGAATTCCTTCCAAAATCCCTGCTCATTTTTCCACTGTACCACAAATCAGTGATGTTTTATTGGGTTCAGCTTTGTCTTTTTTATTATTTTTTCTCATTTTTATGCAACACCTTTTAGTTCTTTTCCACTGCTGCTACTGGCTCCATTTTTGTGCCTTAGAGGGGAAAACATTATAGTTATCTAAGATCAAAGGAGTATTTTTGTTAATAATAATCACTCTTGACGTTTTGTCCTGAAGATTTTGCAGGAACTTTCGTTTCTGTTGTTCTTACTCTTTGGGGAGCTGGATTTAAAACCCAGCCAGAAATCCATCAACATTTTACTGTGTTTGTTAGAGTAGCTGAAAAATTGCTTAGTATGAATGTCAGTGTTCATATTAAAAAAATGATTTCGTTGAGAGATGAACTAGCTTTAAAAACAAACTTGAAGCAAAAGTATATAATTTAACTGTGCAAATCATCATTTTTCCCATTGAGTTGGTTTTCTGCTGCCTGCAGCATGGCATAATGACATACCCCCTTAGGCTCAGCTAGGAGAATTTATGCTTGTATTAACAATAGCACATTCGACTGTGACTTAGAAAGAGCAGTCACTGTTCTTGGGGGCAAGTGTTTCTAAGGAAGAAAGTTTAGTCGTATAATAAACAAAAGTGCTTATATTGCTCTAAAATGAAGGTATAGTTTTAAAAAGAAAACATCCTCTTGTAGTTTTCTTTGCTTAGCATTACTCCTTATTAACTAGATGGGTATAATCTTTTAGACCAGTTTCCTTCAAAATGATTAGATTAATAAACATGGAATAAACATTTAAGAACTTAGAAGTTGCTTTTTCTGTTATCAAATGCTATTGAGCTTTGTGCATATAAAATATAGTTTTGAGTAGATTATTAGTAGTTAACACATTGTTATCCCTTTAGGTCACAACCAGCTCATATCCAGGTACCTTCTAGAAGGGACTGTCTGATCACCTAAACATTCCTAAGGTGGTCTGAGTGGTGGAGTGCTAGTAGAAATTAAAATTTCTACTGTTTGATTAAAAAGGAGCCTAAAACGTCAAAATAACTGTTATTTCCATTCCTCCCACTTAAAAAAATACCATATTTATTTGGAATTTAGTTTATTTATTTTTTTGCTATTGTAAGAAAAACATAGGAGCTGATGTGGAAATTTGTTCAAGAAAACAGTTTTTGGAGAATGACTTTAAGTCAATTTATAACAACCTTTGCACTGTATGGTTACTTGATTACATGCTGGATAATCAAGAAAAGTTAAGCAATCCCTGATCAGCTTTAGTTTAATTGTAATTTTATTCTCTGAAAACTAGTGAATGGTAACTAGTATATATATTGCTTGTAGTTAACTACACTTATTTAGAGGAGCCCTTTGCATACTGTTTTGTAAAGTGTTTTCTTGTACTCTCCCAATTAATTAATTTCTTTTCCTATTTAATATTAAAGTCTAACATTTTAAGATGTGCTTTGTCTACCTACATATTTATATTTCTTATATCTATAGCTACATGTGTATGTAAACACATACATTTTGTTGAACCATTTGAATGTAAGCTGTAGATATTATGACACTTTACCATTAAGTATTTCAGCCACTTTGGGAGGCTGAGGTGGGCGGATCATGAGGTCAGGAGTTTGAGACCAGCCTGGCCAACATGGTGAAACCCCATCTCTACTAAAAATACAAAAAATTAGTCAGGTGTGGTGGTGCGTGCCTGTAGTCCCAGCTACTTGGGAGGCTGAGGCAGGAGAATCGCTTGAACCCAGTAGGTGGAGGTTGCAGTAAGCGGAGATCTTGCCATTGCACTCCAGCCTGGGTGACACAGCAAGACTCTGTCTCAGAAAAAAAAATTTCAGCATGAATTTTATAAAGATATAACCACAATACTCTAATCATACCTAAGAAAATAATTTCCTAATGTCATCTAATATTCAGTATACGTTCAGGTTTCTAGCACTGTCTCATGAATGTCTTTATAGCTAACTTTACTCCCCCAGACTAAGATCTACTCAAGATTTATGCATTGTATTTGTTAGAACGTTCTATGTTCTCAATTTATTTGTTTATGCATGGTGTTATTTCACTTGTCTGCTATTTCTTATGTACCTGTAAACTTGGTAAGATTCAGGTTAAACATTTTTGGCAAGAGTATTTTATAGATTATGCTGTCTCATCTTTTGCTGCTTTAATATCTGAGTAGAATTCTATTGAATGGATGTGTAATTTCTAAAATACTCTGAATTGATGGATATTTGAGGTGTTTCTTGTCTCTAAACTTCTTTTGAACATATAGTAATGCACGATGGTGATCAAGAGAAAGTAAGCCTCGACATTTAATTATGTTGTCATTTTCATTGTTCGGTCCTGCGAAGTGTTTAACATTTTAAATTTTTATCTTTGTTTCTATAGCAGACCCAGATAGACCAGTCCAGGTAGTGCAGGCCAAACTTGTGGAAAAGCTCTAGGAACTCTAGTTTCCTCACAAGACAATGTAAACCCTTTGCTAGATCTTAGACCCTGCCTCATCTTTCAGTATCCTGAGGATCATCAGATTGAGAATTCTTTATTAGAGCAGACTGTTCATGTTGGTACCCCAAATGTAGAATTTTCAGAAGTGATTTGGTCTGCAGAAAACAAATGTAAGATAAGAAAGTAAAGTTCCAGGATGCTGGAGAAAGAGGAAATGTAGATACGTAGTAGAATAAAGAGCAAATGTTCACACGGTTGTTGTGGATATGGCTCATTAACAAAAAATGATTAATGCAATTGATAAAAGCTTTTCAACACGTGTGTGTGCGCCTGTGTATACATTTATCTTTTATATTGGTTTACTTTTATAAACATTTTACTTTTCAAAAACTCACAGTTTATTTCCAGTTATGAGAGAGGTGTATTTTTTATTTTAATTGATTGAGACAGGGTCTTGCTCTGTCACCCAAGCTCACAGTCAGGGCTCACTATCGCCTCAAAATCCTGGACCCAAGCAATTCTCAGCTCAGCTTCTGGAGCAGCTGGGACTGAGGTGTGCGCCACCAGACCTGGCTAATCTTTTAATTTTTTGTAGAGATGGAGTCTTATTATTTTGCCCAGGATGGTCTCAACCTCCCAAAGCACAGGGATTACTGGCGTGAGTCACTGCACCCAGCCAGAGAGGTATATTTTTAAAAAAATCCTAAAAATCTCTTCTTACTGGCCAAACACGAAATCTGTGTCCTTGACTATGTGCTGTCTTTGACTTGGAAATCTTACAGTAAACCATATCATTAATGCAGGAATTAAAACAGAATTGTGAACTTGGTCCTTGACTATGTTCTTGACTATGAAAATCTTACAGTAAACCATATAATTAATGCAGAAATTAAAATAGAATTGTGAACCAGTTACAACAAATTAGAGGATTAATTTATTTTTTGATGTGGTCTGGGTGTCTGTGTCTCCCCCGCCGCCTGCCCAAAAGTCATAACGTTAAAAATGAATCTCCAATGTGATAGAATTAAGAGGTAGGTCTTTTGAGAGGTAAGGAGTTCATGAGGACAGAGGTCAGATAAATTGGATTAGTGCCCACATAAAAAGGTCCGTAGGGAGTTGACATGCCCCTTCCACCAAGTGTGAACATAGCTAGAAGGTGCCATTCAAGAGGAAGCGGGCCCTCCCCAGGTACTGAATCTTCTGGCACCTTGATTTTCGACTTCCCAGCCTCCAGAACTGTGGGAAATAAATGTTAATTTTATAAGCTACCTGTTTTATGGTATTTTTGTTAGAACAGTCTAAAGGACTAAGAAGCTCTTCTTAAAAAAGAATCATTTGTCAAGAGAGAGTCCTTTAAGGGAAGTGAACATTATGCCAACTCACCAAATTCCTTATAAACAGAATTGAAACTAGAAGGTGTTCCATGGGGACAATATTTTTGTTTTAACTACATCATTAACAGAAGGCAATTTCCTGCAATTAGCCAGACCTAAGTACTCAGTGTATTGTATTGTAAATTTTCATAAGAATACATTTCATATATATTTGGTAGTGTATTTAGTTTTTCAGAATACTCAAGGAGCTGGCCAATGAACCTTTAGCTCTGCAAATACAACTTTCACAGGAAAAACATATAAAACATTTCCCAAAGAATTATAGGACTAAATTCAATACAAATTAATAGTTTAAGGCATCTAACCTTTTTCTTTGATGAAACTGCCAAATATTTTTTTTGTAAGATACCATTTCAACATATGAGAAATATGAATGCCAGACAAAGGATATAATCACTGAACATTTATAAAGCTACATAGCTGCATGTTCTCTGACAAGTAGATTATATTGGATTTGAAATTATATAGATCAAGTTCTAGTTCTGTGCTGTAGAGAGGTGACCTGAGTAGATATGCTGAGTCAGGTCAAGCTCATTAAAATAATAGCACTTTCTTTTTTTTTTTTTTTTTTTTCTTTTTTTTTTGAGACGGAGTCTCGCTCTGTTGCCCAGACTGGCGTGCAGTGTTGTGATCTCGGCGCACTGCAACTTCCGCCTCCCGGGTTCAAGTGATTCTTCTGCCTCAGCCTCCCGAGTAACTGGGACTACAGGCATGTGCCACCATGCCTGGCTAATTTTTTGTATTTTTAGTAGAGATGGGGTTTCACGGTGTTAGCCAGGATAGTCTTGATCTCCTGACCTCATGATCCACCCGCCTCGGCCTCCCAAAGTGCTGGGATTAGAGGCATGAGCCACCGCGCCTGGCCAATAATAACACATTTTGTTTGCAGTTCTAGAAATGGGGAATTATATTAACCTGGAAGTCATGGTATAACATAATAATAAAATGTATTAGTTGGGCCAGAAAACTCAAATATTGGACTGTAGAATCAAAAATGGATACAGGGAAATGCTATATAATCTAAGTTCTCTGGAAGATTCCAAGGGTATTTACTATTAAGTGAAATTTTTCTGTTCTTTATGTGTTGGTATTTTCAACAAAGACTCATTTGTTGTTTGAAGTATATGAAAATACAGGTTCTCTGGGGATGTTGTTCTGACATTTTCACATAGGACAAATCTAATTTAGTTGCTAGATACTTTCAGAAGAGAACATTTAAAAAAAATCTATTTCAAAACTGAAGAATTCAGTTAAGATTTTTCCTCCCCCACTCTTCAGCTCCCACCCTAGCCCCACTCTTCTTTCTGTCTTTCTACCAGACTAATTACTTGAAGCAACTGCTTGTAATCTGTGGCTTTTAACAAAAGCTCTAAATTAGTATGAATGTATGGATAATAATGGACTTTATACACGAGTTTCTCTCTGTTTGGTTAAATACATGGTCATTGAGGAAACAGAATTCCTAAATTCTATTGAAGTTTTTAATCATCCCTTTCAGAAGCAAGAGAGAGGGATACCAAGGAGAAGGCTAAAGGGGAATAATTAATGCAATATTAATAACAATATTGTTCCTGGAACAAAGTAAATAGTAGTTCTATTACATGATGCACAGTTTGAATCATGCATGCAGTATTTAGTTTCATTTAGAAGGAAATGGTTACAAATTAGAGCGGTTGCAGGCCGGAGCAATGAAGATGAAAGCATCTAAAATGTATCTTGTAGGAATAACAGCAGAAGAGAATGGAAACATTTACCTTGCAAAGGACAAGAACTAGAAGTGGTTGGTGGTAGTGATGTTAAGGAAAGCATAGTGGTTGTCTTCCAATGTGTGGTGGGCTATTTCTACTACAGGGCAGAACTTGGGTCCCAGGGTGGAAATGAACAGGGAGCACATTTCTGTTGAAAATAAGAGAACTTTTCCCCTCTAACAAGATTGTTTAAAAAATGGCTTTCTTTTCATGTGGTGGGCTCACCATCATTGAGAGAATTCAAGAATTCAGTATAGAGCAATTCCCGCCTAGGCCACACTGACTAACTTCTACCCTGAAACTACTCTATGATTGGACACCAGCCACTAAAACCCTGAATGTTTCCTTCCCTAACCTCTTCTACCCTTTTGGAGATCTTGCTAAGACTTCTTCAAGGTGGTACTCTCTTCTGCTCAGTAAGTTGAATAAAACCCAGTTTTGTAAGATTTCCCCCAAAAGAATTGTACTATAAATAGTTATTAAGCACCTACTGTGGCAAGTACTGTGTTAGATGTATAAAAAATAAGACTTTTTTTTTTTTTTGAGACAGAGTCTTGGTCTGTCACCCAAGCTGGAGTGCAATGGTGTGATCTCGGCTCACTGCAACCTCTGCCTTCTGGGTTCAAGTGATTCTCCTGCCTCAGCCTCCCAAGTAGCTGGGATTACAGGCACCCACCACCATGCCTGGCTAATTTTTTGTAGTTTTAGTAGAGATGAAGTTTCACCATGTTAGCCAGGATGGTCTTGATCTCCTGACCTCAGGTGATCCGCCCGCCTCAGCCTCCCAAAGTGCTGGGATTATAGGCTTGAGCCACCACGCCCGGCTAAGAAATAAGACAATCTTTATCCTTGAGGGCTTATCATCCAGTAAGAACATGTAATGACAATTAAATGTTATCAGTTCTATGACAGCAGTATATATAGAGGAGAAGAATGAGCAGGGAAGTCTATAGAAAAGATTGTCTTTGAGTTGAATGCTGAATAATGGGTAGGTGTTTGCCCAGTGGATTGAGAAGCAGGGGTGGTGGAGGGAGGCTGTGAGGAAGGAAAATGCTCACACGACTTTCTCTGAAAATGCTGTAGAAGGCCTCTTGCCATTTTGGCATCAGGGTGGGGGCTAGACAAACCCTAGGGACTGTGACAATTCAACAACCCTACCAAGTGATTGCCTTCTAAAAAAAACTTTACAGAGAGAAACCTAATACTGCACTCCAGTTTTAAGTTTGTCTGGGGTTGAATAGGAATTGTCATTTCTATGAATATTTCTTGGAGAAACAGTGAAAGAGACAGGATCAGTACAACTCTTTGAGAGAATGCTTGTTAGCATTAAAGAGCACTTGTTTCCAAATGAAGACAGAAGCTCTTAGCCATCCTCATTTCTTTTCCCCCAGGCGCCTTTGCATATTCTGTAGTTGACTACATTCACTGTTCTCCATTCTGTATGGCGAGTGGGTCACACATCTCTGTCTCACTTTATGCTGGGACACACTAATCTTTTTGTTAGGACATGGTTGGTCACCTTAGCCTAAACCCTATGAAACTTCTGGGGAAAAATAGCTAGAGATGAACTTTTTGTGACAGATAGCCGTCAGTTCAAAGCCTGTTTAGTGTCAGGGTTGAAGGAAACTATAATGACTTGTGAGAAGAGGCTCACAGGGGGTCCTTTTTCAGGGCAAAAGGACAGATGGTTTTCTCTACTTGAGATCATACACAATACACAATAGACCCAGTACTTGCTTCCCAGCCATGCTACGTGCACGCCTTCTTCATGAGGGGAACATACACTTTTTGTAGACCCAGCGGGGGGACATTTACTCATTGCTACTGTTCTTTTCAGCTGTTTTGTTGGTAGGCTCAGAGTGCCCTTTTGTAGAGTGACAAAAAGGGGTTTTAATAAAACATTGGCTTCATAAAGAGGGCCATTGTGTATACATGTACCTCTGTCTAAAAACTAATTTTATATTTTAAGTACAATGAAAGGGAAGTTCAATAACCAAAAACTCTGGGTCTCAATTATTTGAGGTAGTATATGATCAATGGTTTCACTGTGCCGACACATACTGAGAATTTTCATAGAGAGAGTTAATTATTCGCGTGTTATATAAGAAGATTCACAGTATAATATTCCTAGACAATATGTATTATAGACATATGTTTTGTACCAGGTTATTAAATAACCATTGTGCCAGTTTAACTTGCTGAATTTTGTAATTATTTTCTAGTTATATATAAAATATCGCTTTCCAATTAATATTTTCAGGGGTCTTAAGTACTTAGTTTAATTTTAAAAAGGAAAAGATAGCGGTGCATATTTCTATGAATTCTTAAATTATTTGTTTTAACAAAAATTAATTGGCAAGATAATTTTTAGCATTTTAAAATGTCTGCCTCTTTTCTTTAGGATGTTTTGACATATGTTCCAGATATTCAACAATGTTAATATAAAATATTAGATGAAAGACTCTTTATTAGCTATTCATTATATGGAAATAAATAATCTTTCCATAGTTGTTAACTAATCTGAGGAAATCATTTCTCTCTCTGTAAACCAGTCTAAAGCTAAAAAGAATAGCTGTTGATTTATTAGAACCTTATAAAATGATATATTTTTATTTTCATCTGTTTTTGTTATGTCCATCCTTATGACTTAGAAATTTGAGATGAAAGTAATTTGTACATAGGAAATTAGGGTATGTTTAATTAGGGAATTGGAAGAGTAGACTTTGAACTTTTGATTATCAATTTTTTAATCAAACAGGTAAATAGAACATTTGATTGAAAGGAAAATAAAAGATACTTTGAAAAATTCAAAATGGTGTAACGTATATACAAAGGAATATGACACCATCCAAGGTTGATTTTCAAGTGAGTGACACTAACTGTGTGTGCTATGAATTCTGAGGAAGGATGATTAGTAGTTCTGATTTTTGCCACCTGTACCCACTACATGAGGGAATTGGATTAAATGATTTCCAACAAGTATTCCTGCTTTAAAATTTGGCTATGAAAGGGTAGTAACAACTTGGTGTATTTAAAAGATTCCTTAATTTGTTTTCATTTTTTTTTTTAGAGTTTATAATTGATCTCACATTAATTGTCTTATTTGATTCCAAGCAATAACTTGGACAGTAGATCTGACAGGCATTACTGTCACAATTTGCATATAAGAAAACTGAGACCCAGGGGTAAGGCTGTTTGCCCAAGGTGGAGGTGTTAGTGTCTTATTTTTCTAATTATAAGGATGGGTTTTCTGGTGATGCACAGAGTGATTATTAGCTTTAAAACAGGATTGCTGTTGAACAGAGAAAGGTTGTCTTTAGTACTTTTGATAATATTGGAAACCACTGGGTCAAATATTGCTTTCAACCAACTAATTATATGTATTCAAAAGTAGTAATCATATGAGAACATATTGTTTTGACAAGTTGGCATTTTGTCGTTTTCTAATAAGCAAGAAATATAAAGGTTGTATTACTTTTCTGTGTATTGATGATTATTTAACAGCCTAGTTTACTTATGTAGTTCAGTGCCAATTTGCTCCTTCCGTAGGACTGTATAAGACTCTGCATGGCACTTAGCAATTTGAGCTAAATTAAAATGTTCAATTGTTAGCATCTAGTTAAATAAACAATTGGGGATATATTTTTTACACAATTAATTTTTAATTTAAAAATCCATTATCTTTTATTGGAAGATTACTTCTTAGTAATGAGGACAATTACTATAATCTTTGTTTTTTTAATCAATTGAGAATCTGGTAAGAATGAAGTATCTTAGTGAGCCTATGGCTATAGTGGATTACAAAGAAAGTAACACTATGTGTGGCATCTGACATCTTTTCATCCCTTTTGTCTTTATTTCATATATCTTCTTTCCCCTTTCCCATCCTCCCTTCCCCTGTTGATTTTTCATGGGGCGTATATTGGGACATTTCTAAAATGCAAATCTTATATCATGCTTAAATACCTCCACTCCTTCACCATTGCTTTTTGGATGAAGCCTAAATTGACCCTAACTTTCCTTTTCTGTCCCACTTGACACCGTACTTAATACCCAGCCATGGAGGCCTTCACTCCCTCAGACCTGCTCTATTCCTGCTGTGTGACTTTGTCTTCCCTGCCTGGAATGTTCAGCACTCTCAATGTCTGCCTGGTAAATGCCTACCTATACTTCATGACATGCTCAAATGTCAGTTCAGATGATAAGGCTCCCTGCAAATCTTCCAAGTATGGTTGGAAGCTTTATTAGGCCTTGATCCATTGCTTTTTGTAGTAATACCACTTTGCATCTCAAATATTTATTTCTGGGCCTAACTCCCATAGTACCTTGTCCATAGTACATACTTAGCTTCCATTTGGTGGAAAAGCTCTGCTTTCAAAGAACTTTATGAACAGTTGGGAAACGAATACAAACACCAATGAACACATATTACAAAGGAGATTATTTGGCTAATCTTAGCTAATACTCTCATAATTCCCTCTGTTCTATACCCATTACATGAGGGTATTGGATTAAATGATTTCCAACATGTATTCTTGCTTTAAAATTTGGCTCTGAAAGGGCAGTAACAAGCTGGTGTATTTAAATAATCGCATGTAGCCAGTGGTAGTTCATTTATACAATGTGGCACACATCAATGAACACTTTCATCCTACTCTATAATTTTGTTGTAATATAACTGAAAAGAGATATAACTTTGATTTTTATTTGATTTATTTTTGAGACAGGGTCTCATTGTGTTGTCCAGGCTAGAGTGCAGTGGTGATCATGGCTCACTGCAGCCTTGACCTCTTGGGCTCAGGAGACTCTCCTACCTCAGCCTCCTGAGTGGCAGGAACTACAGGCACACACCACCATGACTGGTTAATTTTGTATTTATTGTAGAGATGGGGCTTCACGTTGCTCGGGCTGGTCTTGAACTCCTGGGCTCAAGCAATCCACCTGCCTCAGCCTCTCAAAGTGCTAGGATTACAGGCGTGAGCCACCATGCCCACCCTTTATTTTTAACTTTAAAAAAATTTACAAAAATACACTGTATACCAAGTTGAATGAGAATTTACTGAAAATACCACTTAGAATAAAAACATTATTCGAATTCTGAGAGGATTTTTTTTCCTGCAAATTCTTTGAAAAAGTTTAGTGTGGGTACTATAAAATTATATACTTTTTCCTCAGGTTCTTAACCCCTATCTTAAAATTTGAAGTAAGAAGGAAATCATTGGTATGAAAAATCACTGTGGTGTTCAGGGTTGAAGTTTTTGATGTAAAGAACTCCCTGGAAAGATGCTCGTCAAATTTCTCTTCTGCATAGTTCATAGCATGTGACTGACACTCAATAATGTTTAATGTAATGAATTACACAGACTTTGAAAATTTAGGCCTCCAAAGAGCAAATCCAAGATGGTAGATGGGATTTTCACATTACGGCGAAGACAGGGGTGGATGTTGACATAGTTGGTCTTCTGGGAGTGCTTCATCACCTAAGTGAAAGAACCATATTCACCTAATTTATTTTACCAAGGGAAAGACTATTTATTCTCTTTATTAGCTGCTTATTTAAGGTCAAAGAGAAAAGAAGGCCAAAGGAAATATGTAATATAGTTTTCAGCTAGGTAAACTGGAATTTAGTACACTATAAAATTGGGCATTTTCTCTTCCAACTTCCTTTAACCAAGAACCTTATTTTATTGGCCTTCATTAAATTTACGTTTTAGTTTTGCTTTTCTATGTTACTAGGAAATTTGCACCTAAGTGATTTTGTGTAACAATAATAATAAAAGAAGAAAAATAGCATTATATTCAAAACTGATGCAAAAAGAGTCTTGATTATTTTCCACTGAGGCAGCAGTGGTGTAGCCAGTGGAAGGGGCTCAGCCTTTGGAACCAGATAGACCTGTCCCTAATTCTGGCTCAGCTATTTACCCACTATTTGGGCTTGGCAAATAACTAAAATCCTTCCAGTCTCAGTTTCCTCATCCATAAAATTGAAATATTAATATCTGTCAAGAATTAGAAATAATGTATAGTAGGCATTTAGTACATTGCTGGCTCAGAGGAGGGTATTCAATAAGTGAGTTTTAGTAATTATACTGGCAAGGTATTAGATAATTATGATCTTTAGATTCTAATTTTTATTGAAATAATTATATGCCATAGGTTTTCCAGATGCCCAACACAGGACCTGACACATAATATAGTCTCAAAAAATATTTACTGAGTAAATAAATGGGTTTAATTTTGTGCAAAAGGGGCTTGGTTGCATATACCATTAGTGTCACATGGTAAAATATGAGATCGGAGTAATTGAGGAACTCAAAAGTGGAGAAGTAACCAAGTGTGCCAGAATCCTTGAGATGTCATGAAGCAGTGCTGGACTGTATTCTCCAGGAGAAGGCTGTAGGACAGGGACCTGCCCTTTAAGACTTTGCATCTTTATAGGGATGGGTGGAGGGATGGTAACAGTGAGGTAACCATGACCGTGGGAGCCACAGGAAGCCTCCTAGTTGAGGAAGTGGTCTCCTTAGAAAGAGGGAGCCTTTGGTCTCACAAGCTGGGAAGCTTGTTCTTCTGTTGAGCCAGCTCACACCGTTGGGGCTGGCTTTGCTGTGCCTCAAGGCATCTGGGTTTGTTTCCTTTGAGCAGTGAAAGAAATCTTCTTTAGAGATTACTTCTTCTGGTTTATACATTTTAGGTTATCATGATTGACATGTAATCTGTTTCATAAATGATAGTTTTAAATTTGCACATGTCTTTGGCTCTATATGTTTAATTTTAGAATACTTTGTTGTTTTTAAAAGGGTTACACAGGTTCATTGTACAGGAACAGAAAGGTGAAAGAGTTGTTACCCCACCCCTGAGCCAAACTGCTCATCTACCCAGAAGAAATCACAGTAACTGATAACTTGTCTATTTTTCTAGAGGTGTCCTATGCATGCAAGTAGCTATGTTCCATATCCTTTATAAACTTGAGCAGTGGTCGTCATTTTCTCACCTCACAGCAACAATAATTTACAGCATTAAATGGATATAAGAATCATGAAAAAATAGACATAAATGCTTATCTAATTTTAATAGTCTCCTGAAAAGAAAGCAAAGAAAAAGGAAAATGTTCAGATTATTGCAGACATTTTTCAGTCACCCAAATCTCTTTATTTTTAATTTTTTTATTATACTTTAAGTTCTAGGGTACATGTGCACAATGTGCAGGTTTATTACATATGTATACATGTGCCATGTTGGTGTGCTGCACCCATTAACTCATCATTTACATTAGGTATATCTCCTAATGCTATCCCTTCCCCCTTCCCCCACCCCACAACAGGCCCCGGTGTGTGATGTTCTCCTTCTTCAGTCATCCAAATCTCTTAATGCCTATGCCATTACCTGTGACAAAAGTAATTGTGCTTTGATAAAACAATGTGCTCTTTATAATATATTGCAGATATTCACACCTCATTTTAACATGTTCAAAAGTGAGTTCTCAATCAGTAAAATGATGTACTTGCAGTGAAGATTTTATGGTTAATTTAGCTTGACATTTTAAAGTTTTGGATTTCTCCCAAATTATTTCTCCTACAATGCACATTTTTTTTTTTTTTGTAATAATGAAGCGATCTTGACTGATGTATGTCATAACCAAGGAAAGACAATATAGACTAGATCCAAATGTCAGATGGAGTCAGATTTGATTAAAGCTCTTTTAGGCTCTTTTATATAGGTCGAGTATCTTTCATCTGAGATGTTTGGGACCTGAAGTATTTTAGATTTCAGACTTTTTTTTAAGTTAGAAATATTTGCATTATATACTTACAGTTGAGCATCCCTAATCTGGACAATCCAAAATCTTAAATGCTCCAGAGTGTTTCTTTTGGACATCATGTTGGTGCTCAAAAAGTTTTGAATTTTGGAACTCTTCAGAGTTCAGATTTTTCGATTAGGGATGATTCAACATGTATGATGTTATCCATAAAGGAGATATACTGTACTGACTAAAGAAGAAACTGAAGAGTTAAAATACCTTGTTTGATTATAACACTAAAAACTTACAATGGAAATGCATTTAGTTTGATGGGAGACATTGAAGATTTTCTTTTAATTGGGTTCTTTTCTAGTTTCTTTGATTTGTTTTTCTTTTTTAGATTTCTGGATCTTTACAAATATAGTTGAATAGGAGAGAACATTTAATGTTTTGAATTGAAAATGTGTTTTGTTTACCATGACTTTAGAAAGCTTTTATTCAAATAACAGGTAAATACAAGATTTAACCTGATTTATTGGGCTTTCTACATTTTGCCAGTTATGGGAATGAGAATTTGCAGTATTATTTGTCACTAGTGCTCGATGAATGCGAGTTTCTGATACCATATTTATACCATTTTTCATAAACCCACAGAAAACTCAGTGGACTTTTCCTATCTGGTTTTAAGAGCTATAGGTCAGCATTTGGGTTCATTAGCCTCTCTATCAGAGAAAGGACTGCATGCTGACGTCACTTGGTTGCAGTTTCTATTGCTTAAAAAAATGCACACCAGTAAAATTTGTTACATTCTTTCTGTTTTCTTTCCTTGATTTTCTGAGTGTTTATTCTCTTAATGTTGCCTGTTTTAAATTGCCATTTAGCAGGCAGATTTAGGATGATCTCAGATTCAAGTGATGCAGTTTAATCTAATTAAGACATAAAGCAGAATAACTTGGAGTGCAATAGCGAAGGCTCCCAGAGGAGTCCCAAAAAAGCTAACAGCACAAAAGTCATAGGTTCAGTTTATAACTATAATTCTACTTAGTTTTTGCTTGAAGAAAATGTAATTCAAATGTACAGAAAAAGATTTGTATCCACGTTTTCATGTCACTTTTTCTATGGTTGAGAGTAATCTTTATCTTCTCTTCCTACAATGAATACTACTTTCTTTTCTTTTTTTTTTTTTTTATCGTAGTGATGGATGTAAACATTACAGACTGAGGTCATGCCGACTGGTCAGGAGGCAACCATTTATTTATGAAAGCCTGTCCTAGATTATTAGTATATCCTCCCTGACCCCCCATATCTTCATAGGGTTAGTGCCAACAACATAAACAATCCACAAAGTCTATTTTAGGGTCAATGGAATCTTTAAAAAATTCTGTTACACTGCTTAAGGCATGAGATTGATATTGGCGTTCCTTCTTCAAATCGCTCCATTGTCATGTGAAGATATCTGAAGGTCATTCGTCTTCACCTCATCATTTCCAGAGAATAATTATAGCTTGTTCACTTCCTCAGCTGTTCATCCATAGCCTGCCAAGCAAATTAGAAAAATAATAGCTGACATTCATTATTCTGACTACCAAGCACTGTTTTAAGATCTTTTTCATGTATTATCTTAGTTAATTTTTACAACAACTTGTTATCCTAATTTAATAGACAGGATAAATGAGCCCTGAAGAAGTTAAAAAACTTTCATGTGTCATGTAACTTTTAAGTAGCAGAAGTTAGCTATGTCTTATTCAAGTTCAAGGTTTTAACTCTTTAACGGTTGCACCTGTTACTTCTCAAGAGAAGACCCTGTTTTAAAAAAGCTTTAGCACAGGAAATGTTTGGAGATAGTATTGGTTGCAGAAAGAAAAGTACCTGAGAGAAGAGAAGAGCTATGGAAAAGCACTAGGTTAATCTGAGAGGAATCCAGAGAAAGGGCTGTATGCTGACATGACTTGGTTGTAGTTTCTATTGCTTAAAAAATGTATGCCAGTAAAATTGGTTACATTCTTTCCATTTTCTTTGGTTGCTTTTGTGAGCGCTTATCCTCTTAATGTTGCCTGTTTTAAATTACCATGTAGCAGGCAGATAATGAGAGAAAGCAGATTAACAATTTGAAAGTAACATTTAGGAAGGTCTGGTGTTGTGCAGCACAGGACCGCAACAGTGGCTGTTCTGGAGGAGAATCCTGACATCACTGGTATTCTCCAGTTGTGGTATCTTGAATTCTTTATATAGTTCAAATGACGTAAAAACACAAACACTTCCTGCTCCTCCTTAACACACACACACACACACGTACTGTTATTACTGTAAGAAAACACATGCAAGAATAGGTATTTCTTGCCTTAATTATAACTTTAGTTTGATGGAAAAAATATAAGGAAAATGTTACTGTTAATTGGAAAGAGATACTAAAGAGAAAGCATAGTTGATTTATTTAAAGGAACCAGGGCTGTTTAAATTGTCCTTTGGCCTTCAGTGCAGAGTATTTATTGCCTATGTGATCATGAATTCAAAGCTGTAGCTCATGCTGAATACTGTGCAGTGTTTCAGCTCCCGAATGTTATTAGATAGGTTAACAGAATAGCAGAGTTAAAACAGATATAGCTTGTGGTTTGCCCTGAAAACTTGAGGATTTTCTAATTAAATACTGGATGATCAGTGAACTTTGCTTGGCTTACTAAATCATGAATTTTTCCATCTTAGTGACATGGCTAAAATTGGAAATGTCAAATATGTCTGAACAAGAGCATGATTCATGAACTTGGACCTGAACTTACTTTCCGTTTTCTTTATATAAAAAAAGGCATTATAAATAGATTAACTAGAAATTATGCTAAAAGAAGTTAACCTTTCTTTTAGCAAGACTGTGTTTCTAAGTTGGAAAACATTTCCTTCCTTCAACAAAGGTGATGTTGATCTTTATAAAATATAATGAAATTAATTAATTATTTAACATTAGAGTCAAAACCACGTGGTCCTCATTGGTGGGAATGAGTGGGAATGCTGAAGATACTTGTAAGCCAGGGAGTGCCAATGATACCACATGTTGCTGGATTTCATTTGAAATTGCCTTGGGGGAATTTGATCAGTGGGCCTGATCTGTAGTTGGGCATCTCCAATTAAAAATGGCTCAGACTGAATCTATCATTCCCCATTCCGCACTGAATCTGCTCTTCGCCCAGGCTTTTCTCAGTGAATGATGCTCATCGTTGGCACTAGACACTTGAGAACTATTCTTGACTTTCCTGGCACCACCCATAATTTTTCATTCACCATGTCCTGTCTATTTTCCTCGCGATTTTCTCAAGTTTGTCCATTTCTCTCTGTTCCTTCTGTGACTCCTTTAGTTCTGCCAACCAGTATTGTTCCTTGCGTGATGGTGACAGCTACCAGTGGGTTTCCCCCACTCCATGATCGCTTTCCTCCGTGTGTTCTGCACACCATACCCAGAGTGTTCCTTCTAAAGTGAAATCCGTGCAATCCCTAATAAAACCCAACCATGCCAGCATGGCTAACAGGCTGAAGTTTTCATTATCCTGCTTAGCTGAGTCTTTCACCCTTCCCTCTCCTGGTCGCACCATTTTCTGTTGTTTTGTTTTTTCAACTTTTTGGCCTTCACCCAAGATGTTATTGGAGAGCCTTCACCCTCCTTAGCCTTTAATTCTAAGCTTAAGCTTCTCTTCCTTTTTGAAGCTTAAGTTATCTTGCTTATATGCTTTCACAGAAATCTGAATTTCATAGAATTTTGTTTGTGTCTTAAAAATAATTTGTACTTAAAATCCTTTTTTGTTACTTCTTCTTGTACAGTTTGTCTGGTCCATTAGGCTCTAAGTGACATGAGTGAAACGGCTGTCTTGCTCACCATTGTATGCCGAGAGCTTCTCATGGTTTCTCGTGATGGTTGGTCCATAGAGGACATTTAGCAAGTATTAATGAATGAACGTTTGAGGAGGTGTGCTGTTTTGTTTTTCCTTCTTGGTAGAGCACAGTATCTCTTATGTCATATTGCTAAATACCTTCTCAAGGCAGTAGGAGAGAAGAATATTTAGTAAAAGTAAGTAGTAGAGAGCAGAGGGCCCAGTGTTCAGTGACAGAAAGCAAGGCAGCAATACAGTATGAAATTCCCGAGGCAGAGACGGCTTTGTTTTAAACAATGTTCAGTTTATCGTTCTGTCCATCAATTTCCTAGCAATTTCCAAGGGAACAGAGCTATAGTTTTCCATGGCAATTGATTGTAGAAACCAATAAACTTTAGGGAATTCTTTTTAATATCTAACTTAAATTTCTCTGCTTTAATATAAACTCATTTCTGATTTTTCGTCGGTGAAATCGAGAGCCCAATACACTTATATCATTACCAAGTTTTCCCTGTTTCCCTCCACTATCCAATTTCTCCCCTTACATATGACTCTTGTTTTCTAATATTTTAATTATTTTTCTTACTAGTATTTGCAGCTTTTTGAGTATGCCACCCTCTGTCATTAACGGGGATAATAAAAATCTGTTTGGCACTGAATTCAGTGAAAGGACTACTGCTCTTTAAAGGCCCATTATTGTGTTCTTTTAAAATATATCGCCAGAAACTCCCCAACATGATATATTGTAAAAGACTTCATAATTTACAATTTAAAAATATTGCTCTTAGTTTGAAAGTTTTCTTCTTGTTGTTGTTGTTTTGAGACGGAGTCTTTCTCTGTCACCCAGGCTGGAGTGCAATGGTGCAATCTTGGCTCACTGCAACCTCAGTTTCCCGGGTTCAAGTGATTCTCCTGCCTCAGCCTCCCAAGTGGTTGGAATTACAGGCATCCACCATCACATCCAGCTAATTTTTGTGCTTTTAGTAGAGTTGGGGTTTCGCCATGTTGGTCAGGCTGGTCTGGAGCTCCTGACCTCAGGTGATCCACCCACCTAGGCCTCCCAAAGTGCTTTTTTCATTAATGCAAGAATAAGTGGTAAGAGAACATGCCTTCATGGGCCAGCATCATCTTGATTTCTAACCTGTTCATTTGAGAGCATTTCCCCATCCTCCCACACATTTATTTACCTACTGTATTTTTAAATGACCCATCTTGCCCAGCCTGAAAGATTTTGATAGATAAATTGCCAGAGATTTATTTTCTCTAATAAAATACTATTGTGCTTAACTTAAAATCACCTTGTATGATTTTTGGGGATGTTAACATGTGTAACTATTTCAGTGTTTTGTCTATATTGTGACTCTTATTACAGAAATTCTAAAGAAATAAATATGCATTTTGCAAAGTGGATGAAATTTTGCTTCTGAAATTAATAACTTTTACTGATGAACTGAAAGGAATGGTTCTTTCCCACCTACAGTGGTTATAAACATATAGTATGATGCTTACCCTAAACTTTTTTGTTAATAGGTAAACTTGGTTATGACTAATGTAGGAGGATTTTTTTTTTTTTTTTTTGACAAGAGTCTTACTCTGTCGCCCAGGCTGGAGTGCAGTGGTGCGATCTCTGCTCACTGTAACCTCCGCCTCCCGGGTTCAAGCGATTCTTCTGCCTCAGCTTCCCAAGTAGCTGGGACTACAGGTGCATGCCACCATGCCTGGCTAATTTTTGTATTTTTAGTAGAGACAGGGTTTCGCCATGTTGGCCAAGCTGGTCTTGAACTCCTGACCCCAGATAATCCACCAGCCTCGGCCTCCCAAAGCGCTGAGATTACAGGTGAGTCACTGGACCTGGCCTGTAGGAGGCTTTTAGAGCTTGCATTATTTCATGCATTTAAAAATATAGTAGGTAAATAAATGTGTGGGAAGATGGGGAAATGCTCTCAAATGAACAGGTTAGAAATCAAGATGATGCTGGCCCATGAAGGCATGTTCTCTTACCACTTATTCTTGTATTGATGAAAAGTGCCCTACTTTAGGGGAATGAAAGGGAAACAACATGGAACAAGGATGTTTGAAATTATTGTATATCAAAATATTACTTGCCTATACTATTATTACCTGTGTAAGTCAATAATAATCTACTATGGGAGCATCATAACAGATACTTGCAGCGATGCTCAAGGGAACAAACTTTGCCTACTAAAGGGAAACAAAATGAATTTCTTTACATTTCTTCATTTTACAGACAGAGTCTTGCTTTGTTGCCTATGCTGGCGTGCCATGGCACGATTTTGACTCATTGCAACCTCTGCTCCCCTACACCCACCTGGTTTCAAGTGATTCTTGTGTCTCAACCTCCCAGATAACTGGGTCTACAGGCATTCTCTACCACACCTGAGTAATTTTTGTATTTTTAGTAGAGATGAGGTTTCGCGATGTTGACCAGGCTGGTTTTGAACTCCTGACCTCAAGTGACCCACTCGCCTCCCGAAGGGCTGGGATTACAGGAATAAGCTACCGTGCCTGGTATAATTTCTTTATATTTAAAAGCTTGTTTCAATTAAATACATAATTATCACTTATAATGCCTAGAGTTAAACTGTGTAATGTGAGGAATGCTCTTTTTGATTTTAAGACTAACGATAATAAAATCTCAAGGAAATAATATTTTGAAATACAATAATTTGAAGTAAGGCTGCTTAAGCAATTCTATGGTTTTTACCTCCCAGTTTTTATCAGAAATATCGCTTGTTGCTTTATTTTGAAAAATGGTAATAACAATAACAATAATTTATATCATTCTTGTAATTTACAGATTACTTTTACATGTAGAAATAAATTGGGCTAGTCCTTTCATCTTGATATTTCCTCTGAAACTAACTTTTGAAAATCTTTTTTCTTTTGTAATGTTGTTTTTTTTCCCTCCTGATTGCAAAATTAATATAAACTTTTTGGGAGAAAATGTAGCAAATAGAACTTATAGGAAAAATAGTCCTACTCACCCATGGTGACAACCGTTAATGTTTTAGCATGTGTCCTTTTACTTTGTTTAATGTAAAATACATTTTTTCATAGTTGAGATATGCTATGTTTTATTTTACTTTTTCATTTAATATAATTTAAACATTTTTCATGTAGTTAAAAATCTTCATAAACATTTTTCTTAATATTTACATGATAAAGATATGCCATAATTTACATAATATGGCTACCTATTTCATATACCTTAATTTTTCTTGTAGTACAGCTTAAGAGAACAAACAAACAAAAACCAGTATATGGCCAGGCATGGTGGCTCACGCCTGTAATCCCAGCACTTTGGGAGGCCAAGGCAGGCAGATCTCTTGAGGTCAGGAATTTGAGACCAGCCTGGCCAACATGGTGAAACCCCCATCTCTATTAAAAATACAAAAATTAGCCAGGTGTGGTGGTATGTACCTGTAGTCTCAGCTACGCAAGAGACTGAGGCGGGAGAATGGCTTGAACCCGGGAGGTGGAGCTTGCAGTGAGGCGAGATTGTGCCACTGCACTCCAGCCTGGGTGACACAGTGAGACTCCGCCTCAAAAAAACAAACGAAAAAACCAACAAAACAAACAAACAAAAATCCTAAACAAACAGTATGCTTTCAAGATAAGACTTTGGGAGGGGGGATAAGATATATTAAAACAATAATGGTTACTTGTATGAGTAGAGATGTGTATTCCCTGTTTAAGTTCCAAAATCGTTTCTCCTTCCCCCTTGTACCCAATTTTTAAAAAAATTTGACCCACTCTTTTCCCTGTTACTTTTCTATGTAGCTCTCTCCAAATAAAGAACTCAGCTTATTATGAGAATATTTCTTCTCTTGCTTGCTGTTGACCAATACCTATTGAATAAAAAGATGTTTCAAAGAACTTACAATATGATATCTAGCAAAGAAAACATTGCCAAAATATTGATGTGGAAAATGGAGGCAGCTTTGAATCAGGAACTGGGTTAAACTAAGGACAGTTTTTTACCTGTTCTACTTTGTACCTGGTACAGTTGCACCTTGACTCGTAAGTGGGAATTCTAGCTCTCCAGTAAAAATTTGAGAAAGAGTTCATGCATCTCCTGTTAGTCGTGAACTAAATCACTATTTTCAAAACTCTTCCCGCAAAGCATGCAATGCATGGATGATAGGGCAGCCTTTGGCTACACTGCTTGTGTCTTTTCCTTTATGTTTTTCTATTGTTTTGAAACTGGCATTGCTTTAATGGGATGCCAGAGAAAGGTATAGATGCCAGAGATAGGTATAAAAAATGGAAATAGTAGCTATCTGCCTGCACACCCATCACAGGTTGTTTATGTGAATGCAAATACTTAGAAGCATAAACATGAATATATATTACATGTTTAAATTGATGCTTTGGGTAATTCTAACTATAATCTTTGAAGGTAGCCACAAGTCTTGGTAAGACTGTGCTGTTGAAGTTTAATGTGGCATTCCTACTGCAGCAGAACTAGGGTAATGCCTTGTGTAATGGAAATTAATCAAGCTTGCCTTTGGGCTTTATATATTAAATCAAAATAAAGATGTAGGAAAGGAAAATGCCATTAGTCACAGTGACAGAATTGTAGTTCCTGTCTACAGACTTATTCTTCCAGTCACCATGGCAATGAAACCCCATTTTTCTTTTTTTTTTTTTTTTTTTTTTTTTTTTTGAGACGGAGTCTCGCGCTGTCGCCCAGGCTGGAGTGCAGTGGCGCGATCTCGGCTCACTGCAAGCTCCGCCTCCCGGGTTCACGCCATTCTCCTGCCTCAGCCTCCTGAGTAGCTGGGACTACAGGCGCCCACCACCGCGCCCGGCTAATTTTTTGTATTTTTTTTTTAGTAGAGACGGGGTTTCACTGTGGTCTCGATCTCCTGACCTTGTGATCCGCCCGCCTCGGCCTCCCAAAGTGCTGGGATTACAGGCGTGAGCCACCGCGCCCGGCCGAAACCCCATTTTTCTAGTGATTAAGAAGTACCAACAATATATTTGTTGAAAAAACAGGTGGTAGTTTGCAGCAACAGACATTTTAAATGAAAATGGATTCTTTTAAAGTTGAAAAGCCACTTCTTAAAGAAAAATGAGATTTAGTATCTGAAAACCTTGATTGAATTTTTTTTTTCTCATTGTGAAAAGTAGTTTGGTTACTTTCTTCAACCACTCTATTGAAACTACTTGCATGTGAGAGATCAATAATCTCCGCACAGGAATCTGTACAGGCCTCCTTTATGTAAGGTGCAGTACTAAGGGACAGTGACGTTACATAGAGGTGTAATTCACAGTCCCTGCCTTCAGGGGCTTTACACAGAGAAAGCAAACATAAGGAGTTATCACTTATAAAAATGTATCACATATATTTAAAAGTGATTTGTAAACTTTGACATAATATGAAAATATAGTGGGTTAAAATTTACTAACAATAAATTATTAAGTGCCACATAAAATGAAGATGAAAGTGTAAATGGAATTCAAAATTGTTAGACCATGACTTTTAGCTGGAAAAAAGATGTCTTAAAAGGGGTAGTAATTGGGCTGGATTTTTAATGATTATATTTAAGAATTTGATAATTTGAGAATGAGAGGATCCTTTAGATACAGAAAATAGCAAGAACAAATGCTTGGAATTATATTTAATGACATTAATCAGATAATTTTTAATGGGATTATAGCATAGTGGTTAAAAGCACAACTTTAAAGCCATATTACTTGTGTTTAAATCTTGGTGCCAACACTGCTATCATTATTATTGTTAATAACATTTATGTTGAGGTGTTATACAGTATTTGGCCAAAAAAGCAATAGCAATTATAATTGCATTATTTTATTATAAACTTAATAATGTAACAATGATAGTGATTACTGATATTTTAAAAGAACTTACTGAACAGTGCAGGCACTGTTCCAAGTATTTTACATATTTTATTCTCAAAATAATTATGAGAGGTACATACTGTTATTTATTCCCATTTTACAGATGATATACTGAGGTACAGATAGAATAATTAACTTACAGCAGGTCAAACAGCTAGTAAAATGGTTATAAGAGCCCACAGGTTGACTAGGGCAATATTGGGATTCAGCTTTAATGTGAAAATGCATATGGGCAGTGGAAAAGACTGTAAGGATGAATACCGTATGGTTAGTGGAAAACCATTTTGATTTCTGCACAGAAGTGTAATATGGTCAAAACAGTGTTTTAGGAATATTAAGCTGGAAAATATGAAGTGTAGATGGACCAGGGCACAAACTGGAGACCACGCCAGTACATTTGTTCAGCTGTGAAATGATGAGTCTGAGATTGGGTGGGAGCAGGAAGAATGGAACGGAAGGGCTGGAACTCAATTGGGCTCTGTTAACTGGTAAGGGAGAAGAAGGCATCATGATTTATAGGTGTCTCATTAGGTTAATGGGGATATCACTAACAGGTGGTCAGTGTGTTCTCATATTTTACGAACTTCCTAATGCTTAACATTTCCCACCATCCTTCCTTTGAAATTCTCTTTCCTTCTTCATGTTGGTGACCATTGTTAAGTTTTGGTTCTCCTCTTAATTCCTTCTTCACAGTTCTTTTCTGGAGTGTACAGTCTATGACGTCTCAATCTGGGACTAGTTTCTCTTTCCTTTACATGCCCACTTCATCATAAACTGCATATGCTGTCCGATTACCTTTAATCTGGAGGCAGCATAACCTCATCAAGGGAGACCACGCTGGGCCTGAATTCCAACTACACCATGCTTAGTTGTGGAATAACAATGTCTTTGATATTGGTTTACTCGTTTATAGATGGAAACAGCCTGTCTAAAGGAGTTACTATGAGCACTAAAGTCTATGGAAGGATAGAACACAGTAGCCCCCTGACAAGTTTCATTTGCTCCTTCTGTTCCTTTTCTTCCTATCCAAATATTTCTTTTTTTTTTTTTTAAATTTATTTATTATGATTATACTTTAAGTTCTAGGGTACATGTGCATAACGTGCAGGTTTGTTACATATGTATACTTGTGCCATGTTGTTGTGCTGCACCCATCAACTCGTCATTTACATCAGGTATAACTCCCAATGCAATCCCTTCCCCCTCCCCCCTCCCCATGATAGGCCCCGGTGTGTGATGTTCCCCTTCCTGAGTCCAAGTGATCTCACTGTTCAGTTCCCACCTATGAGTGAGAACATGCGGTGTTTGGTTTTCTGTTCTTGTGATAGTTTGCTAAGAATGATGGTTTCCAGCTGCATCCATGTCCCTACAAAGGACACAAACTCATCCTTTTTTATGGCTGCATAGTATTCCATGGTGTATATGTGCCACATTTTCTTAATCCAGTCTGTCACTGATGGACATTTGGGCTGATTCCAAGTCTTTGCTATTGTGAATAGTGCTGCAATAAACATACGTGTGCATGTGTCTTTATAGCAGCATAATTTATAATCCTTTGGGTATATACCCAGTAATGGGATGGCTGGGTCATATGGTACATCTAGTTCTAGATCCTTGAGGAATCGCCATACTGTTTTCCATAATGGTTGAACTAGTTTACAATCCCACCAACAGTGTAAAAGTGTTCCTATTTCTCCACATCCTCTCCAGCACCTGTTGTTTCCTGACTTTTTAATGAT